>NW_004444378.1:111535-112315 GCF_000243295.1 Trichechus manatus latirostris | reverse complement strand
TTTTAATTCCTTTTATTGTTTTTCTATTCCCTATTTCATTTATTTCTGCTCTAATTCTTATTATTTCCTTCCCTCTGGGGGCTGTGGACTTCTTTTGCTGTTCTCTTTCTATTTGTTCAAGTTGTGTAGTTAGCATTTTGTTTTTGGTCCTTTCTTCCTTTTTGATGTGTGCATTTGTTGCTATAAATTGATCTCTAAGCACTGCCTTTACTCTGTCCCAAAGGTTTTGATACTATGTGTTTCATTCCAGGAATTTTTTTACTCCAACTTTGATTTCTTCTATTATTCAGTGGTTTTTAAGCAGTGTGTATTCAGTTTCCATGTATTTGATTTTTTTCCTTGTTCTTCCTGTTATTAATTTCTACTTTTATGGCATTTTGATCAGAGAAGATGCTTTTTATTATCTCAGTGTTTTGAATCTTGTTGAGTGTTGTTTTGCAGCCTAACATGTGGTTTATTTGGAGAATGTTGCATGTGTGTTGGAAAAGAATGTGTACTTTGCTGCTGTTGAGAGGAGTGTTCCATACTTGTCTATGAGGTCAACTTCACTGATTGTGACCTGTAGATCTTCTGTGTCTTTGTTGAGTTCCTTTCTAGATGTTCTGTCCTTTACCAAGAGTGCTGGATTGAAGTCTCCTACTACTATTGTGGAGCTGTCGATTTCTTCTTTCAGTGCTGTTAGAGTTTGTTTTATGTACTTTGAAGCCCTGTCATTGGGTAAGTAGATATTGATTATAGTTATGTCTTCATGGTGGATTGTCCCTTTAATCATCATATAAT
>NW_004444378.1:104177-109104 GCF_000243295.1 Trichechus manatus latirostris | reverse complement strand
TCAGCTATAGCACTGTCTTACACTAGTCACCTTGTTCTGCCACTGGCAGTTCTCTGCCACTTCTGTTTCTCTGCTGCAGCTTCTTGAGATCTACACTGTCTCCAGTGTAACAGCTCTCCAAGCTTCCTTCTGAGTCCTCTATCCATTCAAGGTTTCAAAACCATGTCTGCATTTTGGGTATCTGTTAGAGTGGCACCCTACTCCCAGAAACAAATTCTGTCTTAGTTATCTAGTCTTATAACAAAAATATCACAAGTAGATGGCTTTAACAAAGAGAAATTTATTCTTTCTCAGTCTAGTAGGCTAGAAGTCCAAATTCAGGGTGTCACCTCCAGGAAAAGGCTTTACCCTCTATCTCTTTCCAGAGGAAGATCCTTGTCATCAATCTTTCCCTGGACTAGGAGCATCTCTGCTCAGGAATTCCATGTCCAAAGGAAGTGATCTGCTCCCAGTACTGCTTTTTTGGTGTTATAAAGTCCACCTGTCCCTCTGCTCCCTTATTTCTTTAATATCTCAGAAGAAATGGGCTTAAAACACAATCTAATCTTGTAGACTCATCAGCATAATGGCTGCTAATCCCATCTCATTAACATCATAGAGATAGGATTTTGAACATATAGGAAAATCACATCAAATGACAAAATGGCAGACAATCACACAACACTGGGAATCATAGGCTACCAAATTAATACACAGATTTTTTGTGTACACAATTCAATCCATGACATCAAGGATTTTTCTTCAATTTTGCTGACTCTGTCTTCCATTGTTTCAAAGTTGCTCCTAAAACCTTATATTGCACTGTCCGTTTCAGACATCTTGTTGTTTAGGTTTTGGATCTCTAACTGCTGTTTTTGTAAGATTTCTAGTTGGTTGTATATTTTGATATTTTGTTCTTGTATTATTTTCCTGAATTCTTCCATTGTTTTGTCTGTTTTTTCCAAGATTTTTTCTGTCTTTTAAATGATTTTGTCTGTTTTTGTCTCTGTTTTTCTTCATCTTGGAAAGTCCTAATATCAGAGTTTTGAATTCCCTAACAGGTAGTTCCAGTGCCTCTTCTTCTACCAGAAGGTCATCTGATGTTTTATTTTGGACACCTACTGGAACCATCCTGTTCTTTTTTTATATGTTTTAATAGTGGCTGTTATCTTCTGGACATTCAGGAATTGTTTCTTCTTTTATTAATTGTAAATTTGTTTATTTTGTCCAGCTTTTTTGTTTTATTTGGTTACGTCTGGGCAAGCAGGCTATACATTCTTTGCCATTTTCTTGAATGTGGAAATGATACTTCTCACCACCTTGTCCAGGTTGGCAGGGGCAGTCACTCAGTTATGGTGAGCTGGGAAGCTTCAGTGGATTGGGAAGGTATGGGATGGGTCATCTGCAGCACCTACTAGGGCCGACAGGGCAGGGTTGGGGGTCAGTGCAAGGCAGGGTCTGGTGGTCTGTACCTGTGCCACTTGGTGGTTCAGTGCTCAATGTGAAGTGCAGATAGGCAGGAGGGAAAGAGAGGGATATGATTTGTTAAGTCAGACTGGAAAGAATAGAAAGAAGGGAGAGAAACAGAAGCCAAAAAAAAAATTATGTGAAAGGACCCTGCCTGAGGAGTGGCTTAGACCCAGAAAAGCCATCAGCTGGTGGCTTTCTAGCCTGACAGTTTAGCACAGATCATCAAGAAGGATAGATAAGGCACAAGCAACTAGGTGGGCAGGAGAAAGGAAAGGAAAGAAGTGAGAGAGAGGAAAGGAAAGAGGTGAGAGAGAGATAAGGAATCCAAACACACACACACACACACACACACACACACACACACACACACATGGGCCAGGAGATTGGGAGAAAGAAAAGGAAGCTGGTAGGTAAGAAACTGAGAAAAAAAATGTCCTCAGGGAACCCACCAGCATGGTAGCACAGACTGGGGAAGCAGCTCCCCAAATGAGCTCTGTGACACAGCCCAGCAAGAAGGAGCAGAAATGGCACACAGTGTCAGCTGGTTGGGAGAAAGGAAAAGAAGGAGGTAGGAGAGAGAGAAGAAACAAAAGGAGCCAAAAACAACAATCACATCAAAAAATGACACTTGATATCCAGCCTGTGGGGGCAGGGCAAATTCCAGCAGTAAAAAGCCAGTACCTCTCCAGATGAGCAACCTCGGCCAACCAGAGGCCTTGCACATGCAAGAAGGGTGGAGGGTGGGAAAGTGTGTATCCCTGGTTACCAGGTGCTCTGTCTCCTGCTGAGAGCTACATGAAGTTTCCTTTCCATACACCCTGTTCACCTTTCTTGGTTTCTGAGAGGTCCAAGATGATGAGTCCCTGCTGTGTTAGCTGGTAGGGGACCTCCACTCCAAAGCTCTTCTTCTTCTCTTTTTGCTGTTTCTTATTCCATTCGGTGCCTGATTGAGTTCTTTATCCCTTCATTTGATGTTTACGGCTCAAGGATTGATGTTTTATTTAGAGGTTCAGGTCTTTGCTGTAGAGTGATGACATGGTACTTCAGTCAGTAGTGCTATGTTGGGTCCACCCACTTACTTTTGATAATTTGTTACAGCAGCAATAGAAAACTAATACAGAGTATTTGCATGCATTTTTGTACACGGACATTCTACAACAGGGAATCAAAAAAACACTGAGCTCTCTAATGGTCTCTTGAGCCCTGCAAACTGTCCCACATATAAGGGAGGAGATACAGCCCTTCAGGTAGATGGAAGAACTGTGGAAGCCCAGGGTCTGTGGGAAAGAAGCAGCTTCTGCTGCAGAGACTGACTGACACACAAACTGGTGAGGAGGGTTTGCCTGAGGCTAAGCACTGTGAGAGGAGCAACATAATGCTGCTGACAGTAATGACCTGCCACATCTTCAGACTGGAACCCACTGGTGGTGAGAATGAAATCTGTCCCAGATCCACTGCCACTGAACTGGTCAGAGACCACAGATGTCCAGGTGATGCAAAGTAGAAGAGTTGTTTAGGAGCCTGTCCTGGTCTCTACTGGTGCCAGATCAAGTAGTTCTTTTGATCAGAGTTGGATAAAACACTCTGACTGGGCTTGCAGTTGATGGTGACCATTTCTCTTGGAGACACAGCCAGGAAGATGGGCGACTGGGTCATCACGCTGTCCCCACTGGCACCTGCAATCACAGTGAACAATAAGCATACCTACATACATACTCTATGTTAACAAATATAAAAGCAGGTTGTTCTTAGCATGTTTTCTTATGGTGTTACATGCCACAAGGATCTATTATATGTAACAGGCTCTACTCAGGAAATAATTGTTATTTCATCCTGCATCTAAAATCATGCTACCTCATCTACAAAGATATTAAATCTGAATGCATGGAAGTGCTTTTCAATTTCTCATCTGAGACCCAGAAAAGCAACACCATGATTAGGTAGGTCTGTGCCATCATCCTTGGGCAGCTGCCCTTCCTGAGGCAACTCATTCACGATGAGGAGATACATCCCATTTGAAAAGCTCTGAGCAGCCAGCCAGGGCCCAGAAGGGCTATGCAAAGCAGACAGTGATTATGAAAGCAAATCAAATGAGCAATGAGGTCTGGAAGTAAACAATGTAAAGAAAGAGCCAAAAATGTCATAACCAAGAGTGACTGACAATGAAAGATGCTGATATCAATTTAAAAACTTTAGTTTCTATTGAGTTCAAATGCAAGTTGAAACAGAAAATATATTTTCAAAATTAATAGCATTCCCATCCACAAGATACAAGACAATCTAAACAAGAGCCTCCATTAACACACACACACACACACACACACACACACACACACACACACACACATATATATAAATATATATTTCCAGGTGGGAAGTTTAGAGGGAGATCATCCTGCATTAACTTAGGACTCCTGTGGTTCCCACTTTCAGGGTAAGAACATAACAGATTTAGATTGAATCTCCCTGCTTCTAAACTTCTGCGACTGCAAGGAGAGGAGCTTATGTTTTTTCTTCCACAACTGGAGAAGAAAAATAGAAAAGAATAGGAGAAAAAAGAAAGATTCCCTAGAACGTTTTGACAGTAAATCAATTCCTGCGTGGATTGACACTCCTACTAAGCATAGCCTAAATGGGTCTGGAACTTTGCAATATTGAACTTGGTGTAGCTGGTCCACCTAATGAAACAGTTCACATGCACTTGGCACAAACAAATATACAACTTTTCTTGAGATTGGCACATTCATTTTATAGTCTCAAGGAACTCCATGAATACATTTGGAAGGACTAATATCATCAAGATGTCAGATATTTCTCAGAATACAAAAACACAAAACTACATGAACGTCAACAACATCAATAGTAACAGAACCTCAGATAAAAGTCTCCCCTAGATTACAGACTTTGAAATTATCACAGTTTAAACAAATGTGTAACAAACATGAAAAATCTATAAAAAAGAAACTGTAAAAGGTGTCATTTTACTCTTAAAAAGACATAGATAAAATTTGTAGAATTAGATACAGAGTAAACAAAACTGAAAACTTTATAGAGTTATTTGGGAGCAGTAATATATTCACTGAACTAGAAGATAATGCAGAAAAAGATGATCCAAGATGCAGTATGGAGAGAGAAAAAGATGGAAAACAAAAAGAGGATAAAGTGAAATACAATGTGAAAATCCACTATGGATTTCAAAGAGATGAAACAGAGTTAAACGGCAGTTGCACTATTTGAACAGATAATGGTTGATTATTACCCAGAACTAGCAAAATACAGCCATTTACACACTCAAGGGTCAGGAAGATCCCAAGTTAAGCAATGATCTGCTACCTAGACACATCTTAGAAAACCTCAAAAAGCGAAGACAAACAAAAAAGCTTGGAAGCAGGTAGACAAAAATGGCAGATCACCTTCAGAGGAGCAACAATTATACAAAGAGAGCTGACTCTCACATTAGTAACAATGAAAGCAGAAA
>NW_004444378.1:99937-103273 GCF_000243295.1 Trichechus manatus latirostris | reverse complement strand
CATTCACAACTTTCCAAGAGATTAGGAAAGAGATCAAGGAAAACACAGACAAAAGCAAACAAAACATAACTAAAACCAAGGAAAACAGACAAAACAATAGAAAAATTCACAAAAATACTACAATAACAAAATGTCTAAATAAATAAACAATAAGAAATCATAGAAAAAGAGAAATTAGAAACTCAAAATATAAATAGCAAAATTTCAATTGACAACACAATAGAAGGTTTTAGGTGCAAATTTAAAACAATGGAAGATAGGATCAGTGAAATTGGAGACAAATCCATAGATACTGTATTGTTTGAGGAAAAAACAGAGAGAAAAATGAAGAAAACCCAAGAACTATGTGGAATACAATCAAGACAAAAAAAACTCTCTGCATTCAGAGTTTCAGAACAGGGAGAGAAAAATGGAAAACACAGAGGATCATTGAAGATTTGCTGACAGAAATCTTCCCTAATATCATGAAAGATGAAAATCTGACCATCTGAGAATCTCAACAAACTCCATATAGGATAGATCTCAAAAGAAAATCACCAAGATATATTAGAATCACACTCATCAATACGAAAGATGAAGGAAAAATCCTAACAGCAGGAAAAAAAAAAAAAAAAGCAAAGTCACATACAAAGTGGAAACATTAAGACTAAGCTCTGATTACTCGACACAAACCATGCAAGTAAGAAGGTAATGGGATGACATATAAAATCTCGTAAGAAAAATAAAATTATCAACCAATAATAATATAACCTGCAAAACTGTCTCTCAGATACATTGGCAAAATTAAGACATTCCCAGATATTCAGAAATTAAGAAAATTTATAAAACCAAACCAAACTTACAAGAATTATTTAAGGGAGTCCTTCAGTTAGAGAACAACATCCGACAACAACCTGAATCTATGACATAGGTCAGTATCAGCCAAATACCAACCTAGGTAATGAAATTTCAAGGATAAAACAAATCTAAAAGGTTCAAAACAGGGAAGTAGAGACATGAATCTGTAAATGATGACAATGTCAGAACAATAAAAACAGGAATATATGACGTAGGTATAGGACTTTCAAATGGAGAGAAAGTCAAGTAGATACCAAGTAATAACAGACTTGTTCAACTTAGGAAGATAAGGGTAAAATTTCAAGGTAACCACAAAGAAAGTTAACAAACCCACTCATCAGAATAAAAAAAAAATAAAGCAATAAGAAACACAAAATCTACAATAACAAAACAAACAAAAACAATTCCACAAACAAAAGAAACTGAGCACAAGACAGAAAACTTCAACACCAAAAAGAAGCACTACAAAATGACAGCAATAAATTCAAACTTATCAATAATCACACTGAATGTAAATGGCTTATATGCACCCATAAAGAAATACAGAGTGACAGAATGAATTTAAAAAAGTGACTCATCACCCTGATACAAAAACCAGGAAAAGACACCACAAAAATAGACAATTACAGACCGATATCCTTCATGAACATTCATGCAAAAATCCTCAACAAATTCTAGCCAATAGAATTGAGCAATATATCAAAAAAATAATTCATCATGACTAAGTGGAATTTATACCAGGTACGCAGGGACGGTTCAACATTAGAAAAGCAATCAATGTAATCCATCACATAAATAAAATAAAAGACAAGAACCACATGATCTTATCAATCGATGCAGAAAAGGCATTCGACAGAGTCCAACACCCATTCTTGATAAAAACTCTCAACAAAACAGGAATAGAAGGGAAAATCCTCAATATAATTCAGGGCATTTATACAAAACCCACAGACAACATCATCCTACATGGAGACACTTTGAAAGCATTCCCCTTGAGAACAGGAACCAGACAAGGATGCCCTCTATCACCACTCTTATTCAACATTGTGCTGGAGGTCCTAGCCAGAGCAATTAGGTTAGAAAAAGAAATAAAGGGCATCGAAGTCAGTAGGGAAGAAGTCAAAGTATCTCTATTTGCAGATGATATGATCTTATACATAGAAAACCCCAAAGAATCTGCAAGAGAACTACTGGAACTAATAGAAGTTTTCAGCAAAGTTTCAGGATACAAGATAAACATACAAAAATCAGTTGATTCCTTTACACCAACAAAGTGAAACTTGAAAAGGAAATCACCAAATCAATACCATTTACACTAGCCCCCAAGAAGATAAAATACTTAGGAATAAATCTAACCAGAGAGGTAAAAGTCCTATACAATGAAAAGAACAAGACACTACTGTAAGAAACTAAAACCAACATACATAAGTGGAAAAATATACCTTGCTCATGGATAGGTAGACTCAACATAGTGAAAACGTCAATTCTAGTCAAAGCAATCTACAGATACAATGCAATCCAAATCCGAATTCCACCCGCATTTTTTTAATGAGATGGACAAAAAAATCATCAACTTCATATGGAAAGGGAAGAGACCCTGAATAAATAAAGCATTACTGAAGAAGAAAAATAAAGTGGGAGGCCTTACCTTACCTGATTTTAGAACCTATTATACCACCACAGTAGTCAAACCAGCCTGGTATTTGTACAACAACAGATATATTGACCAATGGAACAGAGTTGAGAAGCCAAATATAAGCTCATCCACCTATGAGCAACTAATATTTGACAAAGGCCCAACTGGGGAAAATACAGTCTCTTTAACAAACGCTGCTGGTATAACTGGACATCCATCTCCAAAAACTGAAACAAGACCCATATTTCACACCATGCACAAAAACTAACTCAAAATGTATCAAAGACTAAAATATAAAATCAAAAACAATAAAGATCAAGGGAAAAAAAAAAGGGACAATGCTAAGAGCCCTAATACATGGCATAAACACAATACGAACCATAAGTAACAATGCACAAGCACCAGAAGAGAGACTAGATAAATGGGAGTGTCCAAAAATCAAACACTTATGCTGATCAAAAGACTTCATCAAAAGAGTAAAAAGACAACCTACAGACTGGGAAAAAAACTTTGGCTATGACAAATCTGATCACTGTCTAATCTCTAAAATCTACAAGATACTGCAAAACTTCAACAACAAAAAGACAAATAACCCAATTAAAAAATGGGCAAAGGACAAGAACGGGCACTTCACCAAAGAAGATATTCAGGCAGCTAACAGACACATGAAGAAATGAACACGATCATTAGCCATTAGAGAAATGAAGATCAAGACTACAATAAGATATCATCTCACCCCAACAAGGCTACCTTAATCCAAAACATACAAAATAATAAATGCTGGAGAGGTTGTGGAGAGACTGGAACACTTATACACTGTTGGTGGGAATGTAAAATGGTACAACCATTTTGGAAATTGATTC
>NW_004444378.1:78946-98369 GCF_000243295.1 Trichechus manatus latirostris | reverse complement strand
AAATAGAGAAAACAAAAATAATAGAATCAACAAAACCAAAAGTTGCTTCTTTGAAAGGATCAACAAAATCAACAAACCACTAGTAAAACTGACAAAAGAAAAACAGGAGAGGAAACAAATAAATAAGAAATGAAATGGGGGACATTACAACAGACTCAAGTGAAAAGAAAAAGATAATAACAGAGTACTATGAAAAACTGTTCTCCAACAAATTTGAAAACCTAGAGGAAATGGACAAATTTCTAGAAACACACACCCTACCCAACTTAGCACAAACTTAGATGGAAACTCTGAATAGACCCATACCAAGAGAAGAGATCGAAAAGGTAAAAAAAAATAAAAAAGAAAAAAATACTCCCAACAAAAAAAGTTTTGGCCCAGATGGCTTCACTGGAGAATTCTACCAAACATTCAGAGAAGAGTTTACAGCACAGTTCACAACAGAGGGTCCTGGACAGAGCTAGAGAAGAATGTAGAACAAAATTCTAACTCACACAAGAGATCAGATCTACTGGCCTGACAGAGACTGGATAAACCTAGAGATTATGGCCCCCAGACACCTTTTAACTCAGAGGTGAAGTCACTCCAGAGGTTCACCATGCAGCCAGGGATTGGACAGTCCCATAAAACAAAACAAGACTAATCAGGCACAGCAGTCCAGGAACACGGACTACAAGGCAGGAGGGAACAAGAAAGTTCGTGATAGGTAACCCAAGTTTGAGAAGGGACAGTGTTGACATGTCGTGGGGTGGTTAACCATTGTCATAAGGCAATATGTGTATTAACTGTTTAATGAGAAACTATGTGTTCTGAAAACCTTCACTTAAGGTATAAAAAGAAGAATTATCTATGTGAGATCAAACTGACAACAGCAACTCAAAAGGTTTGATGGGAAGCCTTGGGGACAGTGAGTTGAAGATAATGGTTATGGAATAATTTGGAAAAGAATACTGAGAATAGCAGCATAACTGGAAGTATGTAATCCATGTCACTGAACTGTACATGTAGACGTTTCTGAAATGATGTATGTTTGGCAATGTATATTTCCATCAAAAAAAAAATGTCTTCCAATGTAGAGAAGGGAGAGGGCTGACATATCGTGGGGTTGTTAACCAATATCATAAAGCAATATGTGTACTGACTGTTTAATGAAAAACTGTTTGTTCTGTTAACTTTCACCTAAAGTACAATAAAAAAATTGAAAAAGAAGAGTTTACAGCAGTACTGCTCAAACTATTTCAGAATGTAGAAAAAGAAGAGATACTTCCAAGTTCATTCTATGAAGCCCATATATCTCGGATAGCAAAGCCAGGCAAAGACACCACAAAAAAAGAAAATTACGGAACAATATCTATTATGAATATATATGCAAACACTCTCAACAAAATTCAAGCCAATAGAATTCAACATCATATAAAAAAAAAAATACACCACGACCAAGTAGGATTGATGCCAGGTATTCAAGGATGATTCAACATTAGAAAATCAATCATTATAATAAGTCCATGCAGAAAAAGAAGTTGATGAAGTTCAACATCCATTCCTGATAAGAACTCTCAATAAAACAAGAACAGAAGGTAAATTCCTCAACATTATAAAGGGCGTCTGTAGAAAACCCACAGTCCACATCATTCTAAATGAAGACACGATGAACACACTCCCCCAGAAAAGGAGAAGAAGATAAGGATGCCCTTTATCACCACTCCTATTTGACATTGTGTTGGAAGTCCTAGCTGGAGCAACAAGGCAAGAAAAAGAAAGAAAATGCTTCCAAACTGGTAAGAAAAGATAAGGGTATCCCTATATGTGGATGATATGATACTGTACATAGAGAACACTAAACACTCTACAAGAAAACTACTGTAACTAATGGATTCAGGAGAGTATCAGGATACAAGATCAACAGAGAAACATCAATTGGATTCCTATACACCAATAAAGATAACTATGAAAAGGAAATCGGGAAAGCAATACCACGTATAATAGCCCCTAAAAATAAATACTTAGGAATAAATCTAACCAAGGAAGTAAAAGACCTATACAAAGAAAACTACAAAATACTACTGCAACTAACCAAAAGAAACCTGCATAACTTGAAAAGCACACCATGCTCATGGATAAGTAGATTCAACATTGTGAAAATGTCAATTCTCCCCAAAGCAACCTACAAATACAATGCAATCCCGATTCAAATACCAACAGCATTCTTTAATGACATGGAAAAGCGAATCATGAACTTTATGTGGAAAGGAATGAGGTCCCAGATAAATAAAGCATTATTGAATAAGAACAACAACAAAGTAGGAGGCCTTGCACTACCTGATCTCAGAAGCTACTACACAGGTACAGTAGTCAAAACATCCTGGTACTGCCATGACAGAAGTTGTTGACCAGTGAAACAGAATCGAGAACCAAGATGTAAATTCAAACACCTACAGTCAGCTGATCTTTGACAAAGGTCCAAAGTCAATTACATGGGAGAAAATACAGTCTTTTTAAACAAATGATGAGGGCAAAACTGGTTGTCCATCTGTACAAAAAATGAAATTGGACCTATACCTCACACCATACATAAAAACAAATTCAAAATGGATTAAAGACCTAAATATAAAACCAAAAACTATAAAGATCATGGAAGAAAAATTAGGGTCAATGCTAGAAGCCTCAATATGTGGCATAACTAGAATACAAACCGTAACTAACAATACACAAACACAGGAAGATAACCTAGACAACTGGGATCTTGAAAAGAGAACTTAGAGACTGGGGAAAAAATTTTGGCTATGACATATCTGACAAAGGTCTAATCTCTAAAATCTATAGGAAAATTCAACACCTCTACAACGAAAAGATAAATAATCCAATTAAAAAATGGGAAAAGGACTTTATGTTATGCTTGTAATTAATTTCTATCAGGTCTTTCACTACTATTAAGAGTATTTTTTTAGTATAAATTAATCATGGCCATATTAAGTTTGGTCATCTGCAGATAAGTTTTTACTTTGCTGATTTGCTGAAAACGTTTGACCAAAGTACCTCAACAAAAAGATGGACTATATTGCATTTATGAAAAAGACTGTGACTAGACTCAATCAAGATTTCCAGAACTCCTATGCAGAAGCTGACGGGTTCACAGACTGCTGCTGATCCAGAATCACATGGAATGGAAATTAACTACATACGACTGAGAAAACTAAAGGAAATTATGGGTTTTTATGTGGGAAAATTGCAAGTGTTTTAAGGTCCTACCTTTTGGTTATAAGAAACTATTTTCCTTTCTCCTAAATTATCTGACTAATGGGTTTAGATATTGTAATGTTGGAATTAGAAGTTTCCATTGGTAAACTTATTAAAGTTGTAAATATCATAACCAGAGAAGAGTCTGAAATTCGAGCTATGATTTTACAAATTAGAATAGCATTAGATTTCTTAATGTTATTTGGAACAGTTTTCTCTCAAAGAACAGTTTTGTGCCTTAAAAGATAAATGTTGCTCTGTTTATATTAATACACAAGCTGAGGTTTTGCACAATGTAGTTGCTGCTGAGGCACATGAAAAGCAGTTATTGGTGCTGCTTATGCCTAAACTAACACCTCTTGAGATTTCCTTCCTTGCTTCAAAGACCTTAGGGTCATAGTGTCATTGATTATTTCAGACAATTGGCCTAATATTAGTGTTTCTATTCTACCTCCTAGTTCACTGTATGGTGCCTGAGATCTTAAAAACCAGATGGTGCCCAGTTACCATTTATTGAGCATTTTGAGCAAAGATTCTATAGCAAGATCATGATCCAAAGGAGGGAACCATGAGAGTTTTATGTAATTCTCCTGGAGTCCAGATTTCGTGCAGGCTATGGTAAACCACATAGGCTATTGCTTTTGGGTGTCCGTTTGAACCTTGAACTTTGAGAAAAAAACTTGTTCCCGAAGCCACTTTGAGCCAAACACTAGTCCAGATAAACTAGTAAGACTTTTTTTCTCTGGGCATTGTGTCTTTTTATTTTTTGAAGAATTTAGTCTGTTTTGGGAAACTGACTCCAAAGTTCGAACTGCGAGTTATATTTAGGGTAAATCAGTAATCGGTTTAATTAGTCTTCAAGACAGTGTCTTGAAAAACCTGTCTAATGCTTGTAATCAAAGTCTCACCCTCTTACTATGCAGAAAATTATGTATCTTAAAGTATTCACGTTCTCAGAGGAGATCAACCTCATGGCTCAGACTCCATTTTGTCTTAGACTCCACTTCTGCTTCTGAGAAAGTGACCCATGACTGTTAACAGGTAAACCAAAGAGGGTTAGCTTACCCTCAGGGAGAACACTTAGTACGTTTTAAAGAGATTAACTGAAGACTTCCAACAGGAGAGGTCGGTCGTATATTAGCTTGCTAATCACATATTCCTTAATGAAAACTTGTTTGTCACATGTAAGTTTTTCTATATCTTTTGCTTCCTCTAGACAAACTTTGTGTGCTCTTTATGGATATATGTTTTTATGTGGTAGATCCAACTACACTGGTTTAGATGATCCTTTTCCAACTGATAGTGAATTTATGTGAGCAATCTCTTGTTTAGATTCTTGATGAATGTATGGACAATCTCTTTGGAAACTTTAGGATTAGCTTTTGATAAAGGTAATGTTAAACTGTCACAGGTTGTAAAACGAGAGTCAGGAGAAAGCCCATTGTTCCAACACTTAGGGTAGGGTTGATCATTTCTAAGAGTTTTAATTTCTACTTATGGTATAGTTGAATTGGAGAAATCTTTAAGAAATTTATCAATTACTATGGGACAAATAACAAAGTTGCTAGTGTGATGGAAGCAAAACAGCAATCTCTGACCTCTTAAAGCAAGCTGACTTCAGATAACAAAATAACCTTAGACTTTTTATTAGCTCAAGATAGTGTAATCTGTAGCAATTACCTCTTGTTGCATTTGGATAAATAACACAGGAGAAGTAGAACAAGGTATACATATAATTAGACAGCAAGCTACTTGGTTACACACTGTAACACCTTTACAAACACCAGATTTATTTAGTTGCTTCCCATCAAGAATAAGTACATGGGTTAGATCACTATTGCAAGGAATAGCAATAGTCTTAGTCGACATCCTGATAGTATTCGGTGTAATAAAACTTATCTTCTATTGTCTTACACACTTCAAAGGCATAGAATGTCTCAGGCTAAAATGTTGATGTACACTGAGTCTGCTAACTTTGACAACACAATTGACTAGAACTTCACTCTTACTTAATATGCTGCTGAAGAACCAGATGTTATCTGGTGGAAAACCAACACTGTGAGTTTAAAGAGCCTACAACTGCTGCCATTTAGGACCTCAACTGGGTCCAGGTATTGATCATTGATGTGTCTCCAATCTCCGATCAAAACGAGGGAATGATTTAGGAAATAATACTGGGCTCACAAAGGCTCACAAGGACACATTAACTGGGCCCTAAGGTATAAAGACAATAGCTAGGATAATCCTGGAAAATATCTTTTGGGGAACTTTCGCATAAACAAACCATTCAAACAAAACACAAAAGAGTTTCCACTTTATTTTATCTATTAGCATTTAGTGAATGGAAAATTGTTGGGCCAATGAAGACCTCGCTGACTGTCATTACTGAAACCTGTACGATTGTTAAGAAAGACAATTCAAAATATAGGATCACACTTTCTAGCCAGTCTGTGAAAAGGTGAAACTTTCAATGGTTTTGCCCATTTGTAATGTTAATATATACTGATGACTCTGTAACATTCCTTGGACTTGGGCAGACTTGGCTATGGCAGCATGCTTGTACATTTTCCCGTTCTTGCCTATTCTATAATTTCCTTGGACAAAGGCAGACATGGCTGTGGCAGCATGCTTATCCATTGTCCTACTCTTGTCTGTTCTGTAATATTTCTTTGGTCTTGGACAGACATGGCTGTGGTAGCAAGCCTGTCCATTTTTCCACTTTTGACTGTTCTGTAATATTTCCTTGGCCTTGGGCAGAAATGGCTCTTGCAGCATGCTTGTTGGCTTCCCACTTTTGCCTCTTTGAACATAAGCAGAATAAAACTTCCTTTTTACTTTAAAAAAATGGGCAAAAAATATGAACAGATACCTCACCAAAGAAAACATTCAGGCTGTTAAGAGACACATGAGGAAATGCTTATGATCACTATCCATTAGAGAAATGTAAATTAAAACTACTGAGATACCGTTTGTGATGGTTAAGATTATGTGTCAGCTTGGCTGGGCCATGATTCTCAGTGTTTATATGTGATCAGTCTCACAGTTGAATATACTGTGAGTAGCCAATCAGTGGAAAGGGAGTTTCCCTAGGGGTGTGGCCTGCATTTGATTATAAGCAGACGTTCTGGCTTTTTGCTCGCTCTGGATCCTGTGGCTACCTCCTGTTTGTCTGAACTCCCATTCTTGGTACTTGAACTGTCAGCTTATCTGCCGAACTTGGGATTCGTTGATATACACAGCCTGTGAGTGGAGCCCTGCTCTCTGATCTTCTGATCTTGGGTTCACCAGCCCATGTAGCTACATGAATCAGGAGAAACCTTGCGGTCTTGCCTGCTGATCTTGGAATTCATTGACTTTCACAGCCTGTGAGCAAGATCCCTGCTCTCTGGCCCACATATCTTGGGTTCGCCAGCTTCTGCAGCTGTGTGAACTGGGAGAGGTCTCTACCCTGATTCACAGACTTGGGACTTTCTAGCCTCTACAATTTTGTGAGCTGTTTCTTTGATATAAATCTCTTTCTCTCTATATATTTATACACTTTACTGGTTTTGGTTCTCTAGAGAACCCAGCCTAAGACATGTGGTACCAGGGGTGGGGTGTTGCTCTAACAGATACCTAAAATATGGAATTGGTTTTGAAACTGTCAATGGATAGAGAAGGGGAAGGAGCAGTGGCAGAGAACAAGTAGTGGCATAACCAGGAGCCCGCCTGAAACAGCACTGGAGTCGCCCATGGAGCGAGATAGCTGAGTGCCTGTGCACAAGAGGCTTCCTGGTGGAGTGGGGTGCCTCTGGGTATTTATTGGTGGAGCTAGGCTTGCCGACCCATAGAGCAAGAAAGCTGAGTGCCTGTGTACAGGAGGCTTCCTGGTGGAGTGGGGTGCTTCTGGGCACCTATTGGTGTATCTACAGAGCTTTCAAAAACTAGCGGGCCTGAGTCCCAAGGGCCGAGAGGTCACAGGAAGCAAAAGGTGAAGAGATAGGGAACACAAGAAGTTGAGCAGCCTCAGTCTGAAAAGGTATGGCCAGTATCTCTGGAGTTTGAAAGGGTGGAGCCATGACCTCTGGTGTTTCTAAGGGTGTAATTGTCACTCTAATGGACTAGGAGAATGGTGTGCCTAAAGCCAAGGGAGCAGAGTTGGTGTCCCAGTGGGCTGGAAGGTGAAGATGAATCCCAGGGCTGAGGGGCCTCTACTCAGAATCTGGAGAATGTGGCCAATACCTAGAGCCTGGAGGGCACAGGTATTGTGTGAATGGTCTCAGAGAACAGAAGATTATTTTCAGAGCCTTGAGGGCTAAAGTAATGTATTCTGCTGAGTTGCTTGGTGCCTGTTATCCCTTCTTTTCCTCCAATTTCTCCCATTTGTAATGGAAATGTCTAGCTTGTGTCTGTTCTACCACTGTATTTTGTAAGCAGGTAACTTGTATTCTATATTTCACAGATGAGGAATTTTTAAATTTTAGACTTGGAGTTAGGACTTTTGTTATGATATGATGAGGTGAGTGTGTTTTGTATGTGGCAAGGACACGAATTTTGGGGAGCCAAAGGGTGGAGTGTCATGGATTAAATTGTTTCCCTCAAAATATCTGTCAACTTGGCTATGTCATGATTCTCAGTATTGTATGATTGTGCACCGTTTTGTAATCTGATATATTTTCCTTATGTGTTGTAAACTCTATCACTATGATGTAATAAGACAGATTAGTGGCAGTTATACTGATGAGATATACAATACTGGACAGTGTCTTAAGCCATCTCTTTTGAGATTTAAAGCAGAGAAGTTGGTAGAGACACATGGGAATTTCATACCACCAAGAAAGCAGTGCAGAGAGCAGAGCGTGTCCTTTGCAACTGAGGTTCCTGCTCAGAGAAGCTCCCAGCACAAGGGAAGATTGATGACATGGACCTTCCTCCAGAGCTGACACAGAACACGTTCCCTTGGAGCTGATGCCCTAATTCGGACTTGTAGCCTACTGGACTGTGAGAAAATAAAGTTCTCTTTGGTGAAGCCATCCACTTGTGGTATTTCTGTTACAACAGCACTAGATGACTAAGACAACATCTAATCCCAACATTACTGGCACAAATAAAAAAAAAAAAAAAAACAGAAAATAAGAAATGTTAGGATGCTTCAGAGAAATTGGAACTGTTATGAACTGTTGAGGGGAATGTAAAATGATATAATCATTCTGGAAAATGTTATGGTGCTTCCTTAAAAATCTAGAAATAGAAATACCATACGATTCAGCAATCACACTCGTAGGAATATATCCTAGAGAAATAAGGGCTGTCACATGAATATGCACACCCATGTTCATTGCAGCATTATTCACAATAGGAAACAAATGGAAATAACCTAAGTGCTCATCAGCAGATGAATGGATAAAAAAACTATGATACATACACACAATGGAATACTAGGCAACAATAAAGAACAATGATGAATCTGTGAAACATCTCACAACATGGATGAACCTGGAGGGCATTATGTTGAGTAAAATAAGTCAATCACAAAAGGATAAATACTGTATGATTCCACTTTACACATAGAAAGAAGCAATCTTTGATGGTTACAAGGGAGGGGAGTGGTGGGGAGGAAAAACATTAACTAGACAATAGGTAAGTAATAACTTTGGTGAAAAGTAAGACAGTACACAATACTGAGGAAGCCAGCACAACATGACCAAAGCAAAGTCATAGAAGCTTTATAGAAACATCCAAACTCTCTGAGGAATCAAGTTTCTGGGCTGAGAGATGGGGACCATGGTCTCAGCGTACATCTAGCTCAACTGGCATAACATAGTTTATAAAGGAAATGTTCTACATCCTACTCTGGTGAGTAGTATCTGGGTCTTAAAAGGTTGTGAGTGGTCATCAAAGATACTCCACTGGTCCCAGCCCATCTAGAGCAAGGGAGAAGGAAGAAAACCAAAAACATAAGGGAAAGATTACTCCAAAGGACTAATGGAACACAACTATACAGCCTCCACCAGACTGAGTGTTAGCACAAATACATGATGCCCGGCTACCACCACTGACTGCTCTGACAGAGATCACAATAGAGGGTCCTGGACAGAAATGGAGAAAAACATAGAAAAAAATTCTAACTCAGAAAAAAAAGATCAGATTTACTGGTCTGACAGAGACTGGAAAAACTCCGAGACTGTAACCTCCACACACTTTTTTAATTCAATACTGAGGTCACACCTGAAATTCACCCAATAACCAAAGATTAGACAGGCTCATAAAACAATGAATAATACACATAGCTCAACCATGTATAGGTGACTAAATGGGCCCAACAGCCCAGGGGCAAGGCTGAGAAGGCAGTAGGGGACAGGAAAGCTGGATGAACAGAAATGATGAACCCAAGGTCAAGAAGGGGAGAGTATTGACAGGTCGTGTTGGCAACCAATGTCACAAAACACTATGCATATTAACAGTTTAATGAGAAACTAATTTGTTCTCTAAGCCTTCATTTAAAGCATAATTTAAAAAAAAAAAAACAGAAAATTACAAATGTATAAGAGGTTGTGGGGAGATTGGAACTCTTAAGTACTACTGGTGGGAATGCAATATGATGCAGCTAGTTTGAAGATGAAACAGTGCTTTCTTAAAAAAACTAGAAATAGAAATACCATACAATCCAGAAATCCCACTCCTAGGAATATATCATTGAGAAATAAGAGCCATTACACGAATAAACATATACACACCCATGTTCATAGCTGCATTATTCACAACAGCAAAAAGATGAAAACAACCTAAATGCACGTCAACAGATGAATGGATAAACAAACTATGGTACATGCACACAACGGAATACTACCCAACAATAAAGAACAATGATGAATCTGTGAAACATCTCACAACATGGATGAACCTGGAGGGCATTATGTTGAGTGAAATAAGTTAATCACAAAAGGACAAATATTGTATGAGAACATTATTACATAAACCCAAGAAAAGGTTTACACACAGAAAGAAATAATCTGATGGTTATGAAGGAGGGAAGGGGTAGGGAGGAAAAAAAAACACTAACTAGACAATAGATAAGTGATTACTTTGGTGAAGGGTAACACTGGGGAAGTCACTACAACTTGATCAAGGCAAAATCTTGGAAACTTCACAGGGACCTACGCTGAGGGCTGGGGACCATGGTCCCAGAGGACATCTAGTTCAACTGGCATAACATAGTTTATAAAGGAAATGTTCTATATCTGACTGTGGTGAGTAGAGTCTAGGGTCATAAAAGACTATGAGCGGCCATCTAAGATACATCTACTGGTCCCATCCTGGCTGGAAAAAAAAAAAATTAAGAAAATTAAAGACAAGTAAAAGACTAGTTCAAAAGACTAATGGACCACAATTGCCACAACCTTCAACAGACTGAGCCCAGAACAACTAGATGATGCTCAGCTATCACCACCAACTTCTCTGACAGATATGACAATAGAGGTTGCAGAGAGAGCAGGAGAAAAATGTAGAACCAAATTCAAATTCACAAAAAAAGACCATACTTGCTGGCCTGACAGAGACTGGAGAAACCCCAAGAATGTGCCCCCAGACACCCTTTTATCTCAGTACTGAAGTCACTCCTGAAGTTCTTAATTCAGCCAAAGATTAGACAGGTCCATAGGGTACAAAATAACACACAAGGGGAACATGCATCGTGGTTTAATCATGTGAGAATGATAGTAAATGGACATACCAGACCAAAAGCAAACATGGAAACGCAGGAAGAGACAGGAAAACTGGACGAATGGAAAGAGGGAAACCTAGGTGAAGGGAAGAGTGTTGACAAGTCGCGGAGCTGGCAACCAACTTCACGAAACAATTTGTTTATTAATTGTTTAATGAGAAACTAATTTGCTCTGTAAACTTTTACCTAAAGCATGAAAATATTAATAATAATAAAATCTGATAACACTGAGCTTGGGACAAAAAAAAAGAATTAGAGTCAACAAATGAAAGGAAGGCTAGTAACTAGAGGACCTGTGAGGTTTGAAGATACATGTATCAATTTATTTTAGTTGTGGTTAATATATGTGTAACAAAACATTTGCCATTTCAACATTTTTTACATAGCTAATCCGGTGGCATTAATTACATTAATCTTGTTCAACCATCACCACTATCCATTTCCAAATTTTTCCCTCACCCTTAACAGAAACTTAACAATGCCATCCCTTTCCCCTATCCTTCCCACCTCTGGTAACCACGAATAAACTCTGGTCTCTATACACTTGCATATTCTAGATATTTTAATAGGAGTGATAATAGAATATTTGGCCTTGTGACCAACTAATTTCACTCAACATTATGTTCTCAATGTTTATCCAGGTTGTTGAATATGTCACTTTTAATGTCATTGTGGTAGGCTAAAATATTGCCCCCAAAGATATCAGGTGCTAATACCTGGAATATATAAATATTACCTTATATGGCAAAGATTTTGTGTATATGATTGAGTTAAGGATCTTGAGACGGGAGGATTATTCTGAATTATAAGAATGGGTACCTAATGTCATCAAATATATCTTTATAAGAGGATTTGACTACACACGAAAAAGGTGAGTTGAGATGGAGCAGAGAGAGATTTGACAATGCTGGCCTTGAAAATTACGGTGATACGACCACAAGCCAAGAAATGACAGAAGCCACTAGCAGATAAAAGAGGCAAGGAACAGATTCTTTCCTGAACCTCTAAAGAGACCACAACTCTGCCAATACTTTGATTTGTGCCTAGCGATACTGATCTCATGAGGTCACCATGATTCAGAACGGACTCAACAGCAATGAACAACAACCACAACATAGTGACCTAAAATTTCTGGCTTCCACAACTATAAAAGAATAAATTTCTATTATTTTAGCCAGCAAGTTTGTGCTAATTTGATACATCAGCCACAGGAAATTAACATGGTGATAAAAACTGAGAAAAAAGAACCATTTGTGAAAAAGAGGGAAAAAAATTCACAGTAACTGTTGTTATTGTTCTTAGGTGCCATTGAGTCCGTTCCAACCCTATGTACAACCCTATGTACAACAGAATGAAACCTAGCGCTGTGACATCCTCATAATAGTTGTTATGCTTGAGCTCGTTGTTGCAGCCACTGGGTCGGTCGATCTCGTTGAAGGTCTTCCTCTTTTTCACTGGCCCTCTACCAACCATGATGTCTTTCTCCATGGACTGGTCCCTCCTGATAAAATGTCCAAACTATGTGAGATGAAGTCTTACTATCCTTCTTTCTAATGACAATTCTGAAAGTACTTCTTCTAAGATTTGTTCCTCCTTCTGACAGTCCATGATATACTCAATATTCATTGTCAACACCATAATTCGAAGGCATCAATTTCTCTTCAGTTTTCCTTATTCATTTTCCAGCTTTCACATGCATATGAAGCAAATGAAAATACCGTGGCTTGGGTCAGGCGCACCTTAGTCCTTAAAATGATATCTTTGCTTTTTAACACTTTGAAGAGTTCTTTTGTAGCAGATTTGCGCAATACAATGTGTCATTTGATTTCTTGACTGCTGTTTACATGGCCATTGATTGTGGATCCAAGCAAAATGAAATCGTTTATAACAGCAGTATTTTCCCTGTTTATCAAAATGTTGCTTACTGGTGCAGTTGAGAATATTTTTGTTTTCTTCATGTTCAGGTGATATTTTTGTTTTCTTCATGTTCAGGTGTAATCCATACTGAAGGCTATGGTCTTTGATCTTTGTCAGTAAGTGCTTCAAGTCCTCTTCACTTTTGTGAGCAAGGCTGTATCACCTGTATATTGAAAGTTGTTCATGAGTCTTCCTCCACTTCGTGTAGTCCATTTTCTCAGATCATTTGCTCAGCATATAGATTGAATAAGTATGGTGAAAGGATACAATCCTGACACACACATTTCGTGACTTTAAACCATGCAGTATCTCCTGTTCTGTTCCAACGACTGCTTCTTGGTCTAAGTATAGGTTCCCATGAGCACAATTAAGTGTTCTGGAATTCATATTCTTCGCAATGTTATCCTTAATGTGTTATGATCCGTACGGTTAGATGCCTTACGTAGTCAATAAAACACGGGTAAACATCTTTCTGATATTCTCTGTTTTCGGCCATGATCCATCTGTCATCAGCAATGATATCCCTTCTTCAATGCCCTCTTCTGATTTTAGCTTCAATTTGTGGCAGTTCACTGTCGATATACTGCTGCAACTGCTTTTGAATGATCTTCAGCAAAATTTTACTTGTGTGTGATATTAATTTTATTGTTTGATAATTTCAAAATTCTGTTGGAATGGATACAAATATGGATCTCTTCCTGTCTACTAGCCAAGAAGCTGTCTCCCAAATCTCATCTCAGCACCTCCAGCACTGCATCAGTGTGTGGAAACATCTCAGTTGGTATTCCTCAGTTCCTGATGCCTTGTTTTTCACCATTCCCTTCAGTGCAGCTTGGACTTCTTCCCTCAGTGCCATCGGTTGTTGATCGTATGCTACCTCCTGAAATGGGTGAACGTCAGCCAGTTCTTTGTGGTACAGTGACTTGCTGTATTTCTTCCATCTGCTTTTCATGCTTTCTGCATTGTTCAATATTTTTCCCCCAGAATCCTTCAGCATTGCAGCTCAAGGCTTGAATTTTTTCTTCACTTGTTTCAGGTTGAGAAGTGTGGAAGTGTTCTTCCCTTTTGGTTTTCTATCTCCAGGCCTTTGTACATTTCATTATAACGCTTTACTTTGTCTTCTCGAGGTGCTCTTTGAAATTGTCTGTTCAGCTCTTTTACTTCATCATTTCTTCCATTTGCTTTAGCTACTCTACATTGAAGAGGAAGTTTCAAAGTCTCTTCTGACATCCATTTTGTTCTTTTCTTTCTTTCTCTTTATCCGTCTTTTGCTTTCTTCATATATGATATTCTTGATGTCATTCTACAACCTGTCTGGTCTTCTATCATTAGTGTTCAGTGCATCAAAACTATTCTTGAGATGGTTTCTAAATTCAGGTGGGATATACTCAAGGTCATATTTTGGTCTTGTGGACTGGTTCTAATTTTCTTCAACTTCAACTTGCATATGAGCAGTTAATGATCTTCTCCACATTTGGCCCCCGTCCTTGTTCTGACTCATGATATGCAGCTTCTCCATTGTCTCTTTACACAGATGTAGTCAATTTGATTCCTGTGTTTTCCATCTGGTGAGGTTCACATTTATAGTTACCATTTATATTGGTGAAAAAAGACATTTACAATAAAAGAGTCTTGCAAAATTTTATCATGCAATCTCTAGTGTCGTTTCTATTACCAAGACCATATTTTGCAACTGCCAATTCCTCTTCTTTGTTTCCAACTTTCACTTTCCAGTCATCAGTGATTATCAATGCATCTTGATTGCATGTTCAATCAATTTCAGACTGCAGAAGTTGGTAAAAATCTTCATTGTCTTTATCTTTAGCCTTAGGGGTTGGTGTGTAAATTCAATAATAGTCATATTAATTGGTCTTCCTCTGTAAGCGTATAGATATTATCCAATCACTGACAGCATTGTACTTCAGGATAGATCTTGAAATGTTCTTTTTGATGATGAACGTGACACCATTCCCCTTCAATTTGTCATTCCCAGTATATG
The DNA here is from genome assembly GCF_000243295.1 of Trichechus manatus latirostris. Classification (NCBI taxonomy): domain Eukaryota; kingdom Metazoa; phylum Chordata; class Mammalia; order Sirenia; family Trichechidae; genus Trichechus; species Trichechus manatus. The sequence continues at coordinate 83,514 of NW_004444378.1, read as the reverse complement.
CCCGGAAATAAGAATGATAGTATCCAAATATTTCCTATACACTAGTGCTGCTAAAGCCATTTTGTTTATTGACTCATCTTATTTCCCAACAACTCTACAAAATAGGTAGAATTAGCATATCCACTTTACATACAAGATAATCTTGGCAATGAGTGGTTGAATCACTTACTCAAGGTCATGTGGCAAGGAAAGATCAGAGCTGTAAGAAAAACAATTGGTACCTGAGGGATCAATGAGGTTGTTAAGTGTCATCGAGTAGGCTCTGACTCATAGCAACCCTATGTATTAAATTGTCGCCTGATCCTGCACCATCCTTACAATCGTTACTCTTTCAGCTCATTGTTGCAGCCACTGTGTCAATCCATCTCATTAAGGGTCCTCCTCTTTTTCGTGGAACTTCTACTTTACCAAGCATGATGTCTTTCTCCAGGGATTGGTCCCTCCTGATGACATGTCTAAAGTAAGCAAGATAAAATCTTGCCATCCTTGCTTCTGAGCAGCATTCTGGCTCTCCTTCCTTCAAGACAGATTTGCTTCTTCTTCTGGCAGTTCATGATATATATTCAATATTTCTTCACCAACACCATAATTCTAAGACATCAATTCTTATTTGATCTTCCTTTTTCATTGTGCAGGTTTTGCGTGCATATAAGGCAATTGAAAATATTATTGCCTATTTTAGGTGACCCTTAGTGATCCAAGTGACACGGTTGTTTCTTAATGCTTTAAACAGGTCTTTTGCAGCAGATTTGCCCAATACAAATTTGATCTCTTGATTGCTTGCTTCCATGGGCATAGATTGTTGATCCAAGTTTGATGAAAGCTTTAACAAGTTCAATTCTCGTTGCTTTATTGTATTGGTCCATATGGGAGATTTTTGTTTTCTTTAAGTTGAGATGTAATCCATACTGAAGGTTGTGGTCTTTTATCTTCACCAGTAAGTGCTTGAAGTCATCTTCACTTTTGACAGGTAAGATTGTTTCTACTGATACCACAGATTTTTTAATAAGTCTTCCTCCAATCATGATGCCACATTCTTTGTCATATTGTCTGCTTCTAAGATTATTTCTTCAGCATACAGATTGAATAAGAAGGTGAAAAGAAACAACCCTGCCACACACCTTTTCCAATTTTAAACCCCACAATATCCCCTTTTCCTGTTCAAATGACTGCCTCTTTGTCTATGCACAGGTTCCACATGGCACAAATAAGTGTTCTGGGATTCCTATTCTTCACAAGGTTAGCCATACTTTCTAATGACCCATACAAGCTCATGGGGAAATCTGTACACATTTTGAAACATTAGGATTAGAGAATGAATATAAAAGGCAAGTATGACAGAGTGGTGATTCTCTTTTTTATTTTGCTTATTATACTAGTAAAAGGGAAGACAAAATGGAGCAAAAGAAAAGAATGCTCAGTGTGGCAGGAGGAAGAGAGGCAGACTAGGTTTTATGATAGAGGTTTTAATCTTAAAGGGGACAGGCTTACATCATGCGAAGCTTCTAGCTTTGGAGGATATCAAGGAAAGAAGGAAGGGAAGGAAACTGGGAATGAGTTTTAAAAAAAGGGAAGTTTAGGATCAAGAAGACATAGGTAAATGTTAGTTGATCCGTCAGAGTATGTATTTTACTGGATTTTATATAGCAGTGGGTAGAGCTGGAAGACTTGCTCGCATCAGTCTTGTGCATCTGTCTTTATGGAATGTTCTGACAGTGTTTCTGACAACGTAAAAGAAGGGTCCATCAGTGTATGGTGGGCAGAATAATGACTACCAAAGATGACCAAATATAACACTGGGAAATTGTGAATATATCACCTTATGTGGAAAAAGGGACTTTGAATATATGATTCAGGATAGAGATCTTGTGATTAGTATATTATCCAGAATTACCTAGGTGGCCCAATTTAATCACATGAATCCTTAAAGGCGGAGAACTCTTCCTAGCTGTAGTCATGGGGAGACAGGACAATTGAAAAGGGTCTTGCTGGCTTTGAAGATGCAGTAAGAGGACTATGAGCCAGGGAATGCAGGATGGCTCTAGGAGCTGGAAAAGGCAAGGAAACTGATTCTCTTCTAGAGCCTCCAAAAGGAACGAAACCCTACTGACACCTTGATTTTAGCCCAATGAAACCATTTTGAACTATCTGGCTTCTGGAATGTTAAAATGAATTTTTTTCTTGTTTTAAGGCACTAAATTTTGGTCATTTATTACAGCAGCAGAAGGAAAGTAACACAAAGTATTTGTGTGCATTTTCCTATAGACACTTACCACAGTAGAGAATCAAAGAAACTTTGAGTCCTTTGACCGTCTTCTGAGCCCTGCAAACCTTCCGACATGTATGTTGGGAGACACAGTCCCTCAGTAGATGAAGGAAGTGTGCAGGTTAGGGCCTGTGAGGTTGAAGCAGCTGCTGCTACTGCAGAGAGTCACTGACACACAGCCTGGGGAGGAGGTTTTTTCCAGGTCGAAGCACTGTAAAAAGAGCATTATAATGTTGCTGACAGTAATAATCCAACCCATTTTTAGCCTAGGGATTGCTTGTAGTGGGAGTAAAGTCTTCCCCAAACTCACTGCTACTGAACCCATGGGGGATCCCAGAAGCCCTAGGGGATGCACAGTTGAAGAGCAGCTTAGGATTCTCTCCTGGTTTCTGCTGCTACCAGGCTAAAGCACTACCAATACTCCAGCTGCATTTGCAGTTGATGATGACCATTTCTTCTACAGACACAGCCAGGGAGACCGGAGACTGGGTCATCATAATGTCCTCCCTGGAACTTGCAATCAGAACAATGAAAAGGAAATCAGGAAAACAATACCATTAATAACAGCCCCTAAAAATAAACATACTAAGGAATAAATCTAACCAGAGAGGTAAAAGAGCTATACAAAGAAAACTAGAAAACACCACTGCAAGAAAGCCAAAGGGATTTACATAAATGGAAAAACATACCATGCTCATGGATAGGCAGACTCAATATTGTGAAAAATGACAATTCTACACAAAGCAATTTACAAACACAATGCTATCCCGATCCAAATACCAACAACATTCTTCAAAGAGATGGAAAAACTAATCATTAACTTTATATGGAAAGGGAAGAAGCCCCAGATAAGTAAAGCACTATTGAAGAAGAAGAAGAAAGTTGGAGGACTCACACTACCTGACCTCAGAAACTACTATACGGCTACGGTACTCAAAACAGCCTAGTACTGGTACAACGACAGATACATTGACCAATGGAACAGAACTGAGAACTCAGACGGAAATCCATCCACCTACAGTCATCTGACCGTCAACAAGGGCCCAAAGAACATCAGATGAGGAAAAGACAGTCTTTTTAACAAATGGTGCTGGCCAAACTGGATATCCATCTGCAAAAAAATGAAACAGGACCCATACATCACACCATACAAAAACACTAATTCAAAATGGATCAAAGACCTGAATATAAAGCCAAAAAGTATAAAGTTCATAGAAGAAAAATAGGACCAACGCTACAGGCCCTAATATACGACATTAACAGGATACAAACTATAACCATCAACACATAAACCCCAGAAGAGAAGCTAGATAACTGGGATCTTCTAAAAATCAAACACCTATGCTCGTCAAAAGACTTCAACAAAAGAGTAAAAAGAGAACCTACAGACTGGGAAAAAAAATTTGGAAAGTAGAATTCAGACAAAGGTCTAATCTCCATAATCTACAAGAAAATCCAACAACTCTACAACAAAAACACAAGCAATCCATTAAAAAATGGGCAAAGGAAATGAATAGACACTTTAGCAAAGAAGACATTCAAGCGGCCAACAGATACATGAGGAAATGCTTGTGATCACTAGCCATTAGAGAAATGCAAATTAAAACCACAATGAGATACTGTCTCACCCCAGCATTACTGGCACGAATCAAAAACACTGGAAATAACAAATACTGGAGAAGCTGTGGGGAGATCAGAACCCTTATGCACTGCTGGCGGGAATGCAAAATGATACAACCATTTTGGAAAATGCTATGGTGCTTCCTTAGAAAGCTAGAAATAGAAATACCATACGATCCAGCAATCCCACTCCTAGGAATATATCCTAGAGCAAGAAGAGCTGTCACTCAAATAGACAAATGCACACCCATGTTCATGGCAGCATTGTTCACAATAGCAAAAAGATGAGAACAACCTAGTTGCCCATCAACAAATGAATGGATAAATAAACTATGGTACATACGCACAATGGAGTACTAAGCAATGATAATGAACAACGATGAATCTGTGAAGTATCTCATAACATGGATGAAACTGGAGGAAATTATTCTGAGCGAAATAAGTCAATCACAGAAGGACAAATATTGTATGAGACCTCCTTTGTAAAAACAATCTTTGTTGGTTACAAGAGATGGGAGGGGTGGGAGGAAATACTAAATAGGCAATAGGTAAGTAGTATTTTTGGTGAAGGGTAAGACAGTACACAATACTGGGGAAACAAGCACAACTTGTACAAGGAAAGGTCACGGAAGCTCCATAGACACATCCAAACTCCCTGAGGGACTGAATTGCTGGGCAGAAG
>NW_004444378.1:70653-78486 GCF_000243295.1 Trichechus manatus latirostris | reverse complement strand
TACACTGTTCATCTGGGGATTGGACAGCCCCATGAAACAAAATGGGACTAATGAGGCACTGCAGTCCAGGGACAAGGGCTAGAAGGCAGAAGGGGACAGGAAAGCTGGTGATAGGGAACCCAAGGTTGAGTAAGGACAATATTGACATGTAGTGGCTTTGTTAACCATTGCCATCTGGCAACATGTGTACTAACTGTTTAATGAGAAAATATTTTATTCTGTAAAACTTCATCTAAAGTGAGAATAAAATCACAACAAGAAGTAATCAATGTCACTGAACTGTGCATGTAGAAATTTTTCAAATGGTGTATCTTTGGCTATGTATATTTTCACCAAAAAAAAAAAAAAAAGAGAGGTCAAGAAGGGAGAGGTTTGATCTGTCATGGGGTTGTTAACTAATGTCAGAAGACAGTATGTGTACTGACTGTTTAATTTGAAACTAATTGTTCTCTAAGCCTTCACCTAAAATACAATAAATAAATAAATAAAGATGCTGGACTTGAAGACTTAGGTGATGCAGTCACAAGCCAATGAATGCCAACAACAAGCAAAGCTAGATGAGGAAGAAACAGATTCTCTCCTGGAGCTTCAGAGGTGATCATGACACCGCCAACACCTTGACTTCAGGCTTGTAATACTGATGTCAGAATTCTGGGCTTCAGAAATGTGAGAGAATAATTTTTTGTTTGTTTGTTTTAAGCATACAAGCTTGTGGTAATTTGTGACAGCAGTCACTGAAATTAATACAGGAGTAAAATCTGAGAAAAAACACGTTTATAGCAGAGATTAAAAAGTAGCATTAATGGTAGTACTCAAGTATTTTTATATGCGAGGTGTTGCTCAAAGCATTTTATGTGTATTGACTCCTTTGCTTCACCAGAAAACTACAAAATTGGGAGAATTATTATACTCATTTAATGTATAAAAATCCTTGGCACTGAATAGTTGAGTAACTTACTCAAGGTCACATGGCTAGGAAGGGTCAGAGCTATAAGAAAAAATTGATACCTAATGGATCAAGGCCATGGGAAATCTATACACATTTATAGATGGTTAGGATTACAGATGAAAGAATTGGCTTTAAAAGGACTAGGATGACTGAGAGAGATGACTTTCCTTCTGTTTATTTTCCGTTAGTTTGCTTTCACAGAGAAGGCAGCACTGAGCAAAAGAACGGAGGTAGGACTGCAAAAAGCACAATCAGAAGACACTAAGCAGAAAAGCCTGGCTTGAAAAGGGAGTCCATTTGGGAGAGAGACAAACTAAGGTTTATGGGGGATGTCTCAAACCTGAAGGTAAAGCTCCCAGATCTGAGAATAATAGCAGAGAAAGGAGGAAGGGAAAGAGTCTGGGAATGGTTTTAAAAGTTGAGTTTAAAGCCAAGAAGACACAGGGAAGTGGTAGATGATCCCTCAGGGTATAAAATCACTAGATCTTATACAGTAGTAGGGAGAGTTGGAGACTTGCTTGGATCAGTCATGTGCATCTATCTGTATGGTGCATGATGACAATGTTCCCAACAACATAAGAGTAGGGCCCTCAGGAGGGTATGGTGGGAAGAATAATGATTCCCTAAAGGTGTTCATTTCCTGATCGCTGGAACGTGTGAACACATTACCTTACATGGAAAAGAGGACCTTGAATGTGTGATTAGGTTATGGACCTAAAGATGGGGGGTATTGTCTGCATCTTCCAGATAGGGCCAAAGTAAGCACATAAGTCCTTAAAGCAGAGAGCCTTTCATGGATGTGGTCAGCCAGCTGTAAAAATCAAAGAATCATCAGAAATGCAACGTTGCTGGATTGAAGATGAAGGAGGAGGGTCATGAGCTAAGGCATGCAGGAGACCTCTAGGAGGTAGAAAAGCCAAGGAAACAGATTTTTCCCTAGAGTCTCCAGAAGGAGCACAGCCCTACCAACACCTTAATTTTGGTCCTGTGAGGTATATGTCAAAATTGTAACCTAGAGAACTGTAAGACAATAAACCTGTACGTTCTAGTCAGTAGGTTTGTGGTAATTTGTTATAGCAGCCACAGGACACTAATAAACAGGATTAGTATGCATTATCCTTTAGGGACCTTCCACAGCAGAAGATCAAAGAGACCAAACCCCTTAATTGACTCCTAAGCCCTACAAACCTCCGTGTGCTTTAGTCAGGAGACACAGCCTCTAGAGTTCACAGAGGAAATGTGTAAGATGAGGACCTGTGGGAGAAAGCAGCTGCTGCGGAAACTCGCTGACACATAGCCTGGGGAGAAGGATAAAGCATTGTGAAAGAATAGCTAAGGTACTGGTGAGAGTAATAATATGCCACATCCTCAGCCTGGAAGCAGCTGATGGTGAGAGTGAAGTCTGTCCCAGACCCACTGCCACTGAACCGGTCAGGGACCCGAGATTCCTGGGTGGATGCTGAGTAGACAAGCAGCTTAAGAGTACCTGGTTTCTGCTGGTACCAGGCTAAGGAGCTGCTCACACTCTGACTGGACTTGCAGTTGATGGCGACCATTTCTCCTGGAAATGCAGTCAGAGAGGCTAGAGACTGGGTCATCACAATGTCTCCACTGGCACCTGCAATCAGAGTGGACAATTACCATACACTCATATATTTGGTCAACACATTTAAAAGCATATTGTTCATGATGTGTTTTTCTATAAAATCACATGTGTAATACAGTCTGTTTAGCTAATAAACATTCTTTCACTCTGCATCTAAGATCATTTTTCCTCATCTACAAAGATATTACTGCATGCATGGAAGTGCTTTTCAATCTCTCACCTGAGACCCAGAGCAGCAACACGATGAGGAGCTGGGTCTGTGCCATCATTACTGTGTTGTTACCCTGCCTGATGCAGCTCAGTTCACACTAAGGAGAAGGAGCCCATTTGTAAAGCTCTGATCAGCCAGCCAGGACCCACAGGGGCCTATGCAAAGCAGACAGTGTCTACGTGAACAAATTGCACGGGCAATGAGTTGTGGAGGTACATAATGTAAACAAAGAGTCAAAAATATTATCGCAAACAAGTGACTGTTTGAATATGAAAGATGCAGAACTCGATTTAGAAATTGAAATTTCCAAGAGGCCAGACACTGTTTGAAGTATAAAATTTATTTTAAAAATCAGTAGCATTCTCTTACATAACCTACAACCAACAAAACAATCTAAAAAAGAGATTCTATTTTACATCAAAAAAAGATATATATATTTCATTTCATGTATATAAGGGTATATATACTTATATATGTAAATATATGTCTCCTTATAAACACTCAATACCTGAAAAGACAGATGGTAGGGAGTTTTGGATTCTTGTAACCAAGAAATATTTTAGTAATAAAGCTCGTAGTCTTGAAGGCAACTAGGATTCTGCAAATGCATTATCTTGGGATCCAGAGCCAGGCAAAGGCCAGCAACACAGAAGTGGGAGCCAGAGCCCATCCATGTGGGAAATTCTGAGGGAGATCATCCTGCATTAACCTGGGAGCCCTAGAGCCTCCACCATCACGATAAGAACAAACCAGATCTTGACTGAACTGCCTTCTTCCCTCAACTTCTGATAACTGCGAAGAGATCTGCCTAAGTTTATTACAGAACTGGAGGCTAGAAGTGAAGAGAGTGTTAACTTTAAGTTTTACCTGAACCCTGTGATATTGGAAAATAGCCACAGTTAAAGAAAACTCCCTAACCTTTGTGTTCAGGAAAAGAGTTTGCTGCAAAAATCCACCCATCCCATAGGACTTACATAAGACTTACAGCTTCCCCCTTGTTTACCTATGACAAGGCCTGACACAATGCCTCCAAATTCCTTCCCTTCCCTCAGAAATGAGTAACTAAATTGCTTATCCCTGATGATCAATCAGGACAAAGTACTTGTTAACCAAACTTTGGTTAAGCTTTTCTCCTCCCCAAATTCCCTGAAATTTGGCCCACCATCAGCCTGAGCCCATATACCATCCGTTTTTAAGGGTCACTCCTGTGGATTTGACGGCTGTGTAGCCTTCAGTATGGAGTACACCTGAACATAAAGAAAATAAAAATCCTCACAACTGGTCCAATAAATAACATCATGATAAATTGCTAAGACATTGAAGCTGTCAAAGATTTAATTCTACAATCCACAATCAAGCCCATACAAGCAGCAGTCAAGAAATCGAATGACATATTGCATTGACAAGATCTGTGGCAAAAGACCTCTTTAAGGTTCTAAAAAGCAAAAAGATATCACATTGATGACTAAGACACCCTGACCAAAGCCATGTTCTTTTCAACTGCCTCAAATGCATGTGAAATCTGGACAATGAAAAAGGAAGATCAAAGAGGAACTGACACATTTGAATTGTTGTGTTGGCAAAGAATATTGCATTCCATGGACTGCCAGAAGAACAAACAAATCAGTCTTGGAGAAAGTGCACCCAGAATGTCTGTTAAAAACAAGGATAGAAAGACTTTATCTTGTTTATTCTGGACACATCTAAGGAAAGATCAATTGCTAGGAAAGGACATTATGTTTGGTAAAGTAGAGGGTCAGCGAAAATGAGGGAAACCACTTGTGAAACGGATTGATACAATAGCTTAAACAACGGGCTCAAACGTACCAAAAACTGGGGGGATAGCACAAGACCAGGTGATGTTTCTTTCTGTCATCCAGAAAGTCGACATGAGTCAGAATCTTATTCAATGGCAACTAACAACAACAACTCAGAGAGCAGGCTGACCTCAACATAAAGCATTCTGACCTCAAGAGAAAACATTCTGATTTACTGTGGAATGATGTCATTTGCTCACTTCCTTCCCCACCCCTGGGTTTTTTTATATTGTTTACTGTCAGTCTCTGTAAAAGAAAACACCTTTCCCCATCTCTTTGAGACATGTGCAGGTTTTATGGCCAGAGTGTTTTCCCTATTGCAGTAGTCCCCACCATGACAATAGTAGCTGTCATGGATTGAATTGTGTCCCCCAAATATATCTATCCACTTGACTGGGTCATCATTTCCATTATTACATCATTTTGTAATCCAGTGTGATTTCCTTATATATTGTAAACTCTATCACTGTGATGTAATAAGATGGATTAGTGGCACTTATACTGATGAGGTACACAAGATTGGACAGTGTCTTAAGCCAATTTCTTTTGAGATATAAAAGAGAGAAGTGAGCAGAGATCGATGGGGACCTCACACTATCAAGAAAGAAGTTCCAGAAGCATAGCATGTCCTTTGGAACTGAGGTTCCTGTGCTTAGATGCTCCCAGAACAAGGGAAGACTGATAACAAGGACCTTCTTTCAGAGCTGACAGAGAGGACCTTCCCCTGGAGCTGATGCCCTGAATTTGGACTTGTAACCTACTAGACTGTGAGGGAATAAATTTCTTTGTTGAAGCCATCCATTTGTGGTATTTCTGATAAAGCAGCAGTAGATGACTAAGACAGAATTTGGTGTCAGATGTGGGGTGCTGCTCTAAGAGATGCCTAAAATGTGGAAGAGGTTTTGAAACTGTGAACGGAAAGAGGAGGCAGCAGTGGCAGAGGACCAGCAGCAGCAGAAGAGCAGCAGCAGCAGAACCAGGAGACCAGCAAGAGACGGCGCTGGAGCCGGCCAACAGAGCAAGAGAACTGAGTGCCTTCTGGCCAAAATTTACTGACTGAGTGGGGTGCCTCCGTTCACTTATCAGCAGAGCTACAGTGTTTTGGAATACTTGTCCCAACAGGGCAGATGTGAGTGTGAGGCCCAAAGAGCCAAGTGGCCAAGAAACCAGGAAGCAGAAGCTGAAGAGACAGCACAGGAAGCTGAGCTGCCTCAGTCTCAGAAGGTATGGCTAGGACCTCTGGAGTTTTAAAGGGTGGAGCCTTGGCATCGGGTGTTTCTAAGGGTGGAGTTGTCACTCCAAGGGACTGGGAGAATAGTGTGTCTAAAGCCAAGGGAATAGAGTTGCTATACCAGTGGGCTTGGAAAGCAGAGCTGAAGCCCAGGGCCAACGGGCCTCCGTTCAGAATCTGGAGAGTATGGACAATACCCAGAGTCTGGAGCGCAGGACTATCGTGTAAATGGTCTCAGATAACAGAGGATTATTTTCAGTCCTGGAGGGCTAATGTAATGTGTTCTGCTAATTTGCTTGATGCCTGTTATCCCTTCTTTTCCTCCAATTTCTCCCATTTCTAATGGAAATGTCTAGCTTGTGCCTGTTCTGCTATTGTACCTTTGGAAGCAGATAACTTGCATTCTAGATTTCACAGATGAAGAAGAATTTTATTTTTGGATTTTGGACTTGGAGTTGATTTAAGACCTTTGGTATGATATGATGGGATGAATATGTTTTGCATCTTGCAAGGATGTAATTTTTTCAGAGGCCAAAGGATGGAGTGTCATGGATTGAACTGTGTCCCCCCAAAATATCTGTCAACTTGGCTCAGTCATGATTCCCAGTATTAAATGATTGTGTACCATTTTGTAATCTGATGTGATTTCCTTATGTTTTGTAAACTCTATATCTATGACGTAATAAAATGGATTAGTGTCAGTTATACTGATGAAGTATACAAGATTGGATAGTGTTTTAAACCAATCTCTTTTGAGATATTAAAGAGAGAAATGAGCAGAGATACATGGGGACATCATACCACCAAGAAAGCAGTGCCAGGAGCAGGGCTCATCCTTTGGACTTGAGGTTCACGCGCTGAGATGCTCCCAGAACGAGGGAAGATTGATGACAAGGACCTTCCTCCAGAGCCAACAGAGAAGGCCTTGCTCTGGAGCTGATACCTTGAATTTGCACTTGTAAATTAGTAAACTATGAGAGAATAAATTTCTGTGTTGAAGCCATCTACATGTGGTATTTCTGTTAAAGCAGCACTAGATGACTAAGACAGTACCTTTCTCATTGCCTCTTTTCTTTCTGAAACAAAGTTTCTTCCCATGAAAGTCTGGATGTGATTTTATTTCATAAAGTGAAAAAGAAAGCTTACGTAGGAAGTAGTGACTGCAGATCAATCCCTGCATGGATTCACACCTCGCATATGCACAGCCTAAGTGGGTCTGGGACTTTGCAATCTTGAAGTTGATTTAGCTGATCCAACAGGTAGAGTCCCCAAGCACCTGGCATAAATAAATGTAAAACTTCTCTTGAGAAGAGCACAGCTATTCTAAAGTGTCAGGAAACCCCAGAAATAAAGTTTAAAGGACAAAATCATCAAAATGTCACAGATTTCTCAGAATCCATAATACAAGAATATATGAACATGAACAACGTGAGTAACAACAGAATCAAGGACAGCCAAACACACCTCCCCTAGTGCCGTTCAACACCTTCCAATGAGAAAACTTAACATTGTGTTTACTGTGAAGGAGAGGTGCTTAAAGAATTCAGCCTATTAGCACAGAGCTTGTATTGAAGGATGAATTCATAGCTGAGAGGCAATATATGATACCTGCCTGGCTTGGTTATGTAGTGCTGCTATAACAGAAATATCACAAGTGGATGGCTTTAACAAAGAGAAATTTATTCTCTCACAGTCTAGGAGGCTAGAAGTCTGAATTCATGGTGTCAGCTCCTGGAGAAGGTTTTCTCCATCTATAGGCTCTAGGAAATGATCCTTGTCATCAATCTTTACTAGGCCAGGAGCTTCTCTGTGGAACCCCCGGTCCAAAGGACATGTTATTCTCCCGGCTCTTGTTTGTTGGTGGTATGAGGTCTCCCTGTCTCTCTGCTTGCTTCTCTCTTTTATATCTCCAAAGAGATTGATTTAAGATGTAATTTAATCTTGCAGAATGAGTCCTGCCTCATTAACATAACAGCCACTAATCTCACCTCATTAACATCATAGAGGAAGGATTTACAA
>NW_004444378.1:48454-59748 GCF_000243295.1 Trichechus manatus latirostris | reverse complement strand
GAAACTATCTGTTCTGTAAGCCTTCACCTGAAGTACAATAAAATATTAAAAAAAAAAAAAATTATCTTCACAGAGCTGCAGGCTCAGTACCAGGCACTATTTGGTCAATTAATATTTGCTGAATAAATGGATGAATTTTTTTTTAATTAATACTAGAGAGCTTTAATTCTATCAATGTTCTTATTACTGGGCATAAGGGGTATATCTTGTACCTACTTATATCTCCAGTTTAGGGATCTCTTCTAAATTAGAAACTTTAAAATTTCTTCTTGTATGTCTCAAGGCACTTCAAATGCATTTTCTCTAAAATCTAACTCAAACTCTTCCCTCATCTCCTCCATACTTCAATCCTAACAAACCCCTCCCTAGAGAAGAAGCCCCAACATATCCAGTTGTGAAATCCAGAAACACTGGAGTCATCCTTGGAACTACCCTGTACCTCAACCCTCACAGTCAGTCCATCACCAAGTGGAGTTCTGGTGGTGCCCTGGTTAAGAGCTCGGCTGCTAACCAAAAGGATGGTGTTTCAAATCCATCAGTTGCTCCTTGGAAACCCTATGGGGCAGTTCTACTCTGTGCTTTAAGGTCACTGTGAGTTTCACTCGACTCGACAGCAACAGTTTGAGTTTAGTCTTTTTTTCTGTTTTTTTTTTGTTTTTGGTCCATTTCGAACCCCCCATATTCCCAAATCCATCTCCCCCGTCATGGCCTTAGACCAAGCCACCAGCTGGATTCCTGAAATAGCTTCCTGACTGGTCTTGCATCTAGTCTTGCCTCTCTTGATAGTGTACTCCACTGAAACCTGCGTGATCTTTTTAAACAGCAAATTCGATCACGTTATCTGCCTGCAAAAACCTTCCAAATCTTTCCATTATATAGAAGATAAACACAAAAGACACTTAGACCCCCAGACGCTTTGTTCACCCAGAACAAAATCCATTCCTGAAGATCACTCCTCAGACAAACATTAGACTGCACTCTAAAATATAAAATAATACTTGTGAAGACTATCATTAGCTCAAGCAGATACACTAAACCAAACAGGCGGCTCCTGTCCAGAGGCTGGATGAGAAGGCAGAGAGGGACAGGAACAGGTTGAATGGACACAAGAAACCAGGGGTGGAGAGGGGGAGTGTGTTGTCACATTATAGGAATTGCAACTAAAGTTACATATTAAAAAAAAGAGAGAAAAAAGTTAATAATAAGAAAATATTCAAACAGTTCAAAAAAAAAGACACTTAGAGAGACCTTCCTAATAACTGATCTCATACAAACATCTTTTACCTCAAAGTTAACCTTTTTTTTTTTTTTTTTGGCATTCTTTAATCGATGCCTGTATTACTTTCACTTACAGAACTGAGAGCAATGCTCACATCTTAAATTAGTTACCACCAGTAATGTAACACTAATACCCAAAAGAGTACACCAGGTAGTAGATTGTGAATTAGTATTTGTTTAATAATTGCATAGTGAAAAGATAAATAAATGAAAACATAAATTCTATCAAGTTCACTTACAATTACAACCTTAAGTAATATACTACAATCAATTTTTTTTTGCAACACTAAAAATTAGCAATGTAAGGTCGTTAGCATAACCATAAATATTCAAAGGAAAGAAATTTTAACAAAGATCTGACATTGTCAAATATGGAAACGTATTTTTATCAGTCAGAGCTTTTGGTTGCAAACCACAGAAACCAACCAAGTCTAAACAAAGCAGAAAATGAAATGATTATTGGATGACTTAACAGATTTGACTGAAAGTCTAAGGAACACGGTGTAGAAAATGTACAAGAAACCAGCTGGCATAAACACAGTCCACAGCAAACCAGAGAAAGAAATTGTCTAGGATCCCACCACAACCACAGACAGGCAGTGAATAGCCCTACTGTTTCCACCAAGACTGGACACCAGTCACGGCACATTGGATATTGGAGGCCTCTGTTGCTGCCATTCTCTTTGCAAATATTTTTGACTCTGTGAATTGAGCATTAGTACAATTTCCACATAAATAATTTCAATAAGTGCTCTTCAAGAATATGTTTCCATTCCTAGTAGCTTTAACCCACAAAAACCAAACCTGTTGCCATTGAGATGGTTCCAACTCATGGCAACCACATGTGTTACAGAACAGAGCTGAGCTCCGTAGGGTTTTCTGGGCTATCATCTTCATGGAAGCAGATCACTAGGGCTTCTTCTGCAATGCCACTGGGTGGGTTCCAACCCCCAATCTTCAGGCTAGTAGCAGAGGGCAAACTATTTGCACCACCGAGGGATCTTCAGCAACTATAACAGGGAAACTGAAATGTAACTATTTCCATCAGAGAATCCACAAAAATAGTATTTGGTATATTCAAATAGTACTGCCATATATAAAAAGAAAGAAAAGTACAGCTTCCAATATTTTTTACCATAATTCTATGCTCTAAAACTTTCACCATTGTACTCCATGGTTCTTTGCATACATGTCCCCTCACCCACACCTGACCCTGAGCTCAGCCCTGCTGACCTGAGACTCATAAAAAGCTATAAAGGATACAAACTGCTGAATCTGTGTATGTGTTGCTGTGTAAATTCTCAACAACAACAACAAAATAAAAAATTGAAAAAATAAAGCTATGAAGGAGCCTTTCCTGGGGGATGGAGTCTGAGTAATACATACATAAGAGAAGCTGCTAGATGGGAGCATCATCCAGATCCTCAGGCTCCTGCTTTACTGTGTTCCAGGTGAGATGGAACCTAGAGATGGAGTTCTCTCTCCACAGTGATCCTCCTATTCAGATAGGTCTACAATTTGAAATGAGACAGGAAATAAATGTTACAAGCCACACAGGCCTGTCCACTTGTCCTAGTTAGAGATCATTTGGGTTTGATTTTCTTTTTATCCCTGATTGCACAGCATCTCTGGATCCTCCTACTGTCCCTGTCATTTTAGGTTCCAGGAGGCAGATCCTGCTCAGTAGGTGCCAGAATCTCTGGCTGTCTCCCAAGGACAGAAAGTCTCTGTTAGCAGCAGGGCCAGTCAGAGTCTCGTCTACACTGACTGGAAACACTACCTGGGCTGGCATCAGCATAAACCTGAGCAGGGATATGCGGGCCTCATTTACCACACTTCCTCTGTGTGTGTTGTTCTGATGCTGGACAGGTTTCAGGAGCACTTTCAGACTAATACAGACTAGGAAGAAAGGCCTGGTGATCTACTTCTGAAAAATCAGCCAATGAAAACCCTATGGATCACAACAGTCAGATTCTATTGTGCATGGGGTTGTCATGAGTCAGGGGCTGACAAGATGGTGGCTAACTACAAGGAAGAACCATTCTTTCCTTCAGTCACTAAACTTGGGTGCCCAAGGGATCAATTTAAAGAGGAAATTGACAAGGAATGTAAAACAACATGGGAAAGGTGTCACATAGTTCTAGAGGGAGAGGGTTAATGAATTAGAGACTGGCCTGTGTGAGAATGAGAACCACTGAAAGAAATGGAGAGAGGAAGAAAGGGCAGTAAAATGGGAGGCAGAGCGGGAAACTCCTTCAGTGACATTGACCAGGAAGGCTTGGCTGGAAAACAGGATCCGTGGAAGGAAAAAGTAAGAGAGGAATACTACCTCCTATAGAGGAGATTTTAAATATGAAGGGCCCAGGTTTACTATTGGACCAGGTTCAGAGTTGTGAGAAGTAGTTGCAAAGAAAGGAAAAAGGCAGGGAAAAAAGAAATTAAAATGGGAACACACCAGAGTTAAGAAGGCACAGGGAAGACAGAACTTATCTTTCAGATTATAAAACTCACTGGATCCTTCCCAGAGTCAGTCATGTGATCTATCCATGTGAAACACGCAGGTTCCTGTGGCATGAGAACTCCTGACAAAGCCTAGGAGACATTTTTACAGCATTTTTCATAAGTAATTTACCACAAAAGGGGATACAGATGAAGCTACATCACTTAATTTTCTCCTGGGTCCTGCGAATACCCCAAGGAATTAGTCAGGAGATGTGGACTTTGGGACAGACAGAGGAAGTGTGCGTGTTCAGGGCTGAGCAGAAAGGAAGCAGCTGGTGCAGTGAACACTAACTGCCCTGTAGCCCTGGGGAGGAGGTTTGTGTTCGAGGCTGAAGCACTGTGGTACCATACCTATAATAACCATAACCATACTGACAATAATAAACTCCGGCATCTTCAGCCTGGAGGCTGCTGATGGTGAGAGTGAAGTCTGTCCCAGACCCACTGCCGCTGAACCGCTCAGGGACCCCAGATGCCCGGTCAGATGCACTGTAGATGAACAGCGTAGGAGCCTGTCCTGGTTTCTGCTGATACCAGCTTATATAGCCGCTTGCACTCTGACTGGACTTGCAGTTCATGGTGACCGTTTCTCCTGGAGACGCAGCCAGAGAGGCTGGAGACTGGGTCAACACAACGTCCCCACTGGCACCTGCAATCAGAGTGGACAATCACCGTGCATACACATAAACACACACTTTTTCACAGGCATGTTGAAATATACCATTTATACAACAGTGTCTAGTGATATTACATATCTGCACATAATTGGTTCCATTTTGGAAATAACCATCATTTCCCACTATATCTTAAAATAATTTTTCAGCTCTATAAAGATACTACTCTAGAGGGATTGAAGTACTTTCAATTTCTCACCAGAGGCCCAGAGCAACAGGGACAAGAGGAACAGAGTCTGTGGCACCATCTTGCTGCCCCTGCCTGCCTGATGCTGATCAGCTCACATTGCAAAGGTCCTGTTTATAAAATCTGATCAGCCAGCCTGGGCCTGGAGGGTCTATGCAAAGCAATCAGTGAACTGAAAGGAAATTGCACAGGCAGTGAGTTGTGAAACTAACCAACATACATGAAGAGCCAAAAATATCACAGAAAGTTATAATTTTATGACTAGAAAAGGCACAAAAATGACTTAGAAGCTCTAATATCAACTTAAAAAAAAAAAAGCCTTTTGCATTCCAGTCAATTCCAAGTCATGGAGGCCCCATATATTACACAGCAGAACTGCTCCATAGGGTTTTCTTGCCTGTATTCTTTATAGAAGCAGATCACCAGGCTTTTCTTCCATGCTACCACTGGGTATGTTCAAAGGTTAGCAACTGATCGAAAACTGCATGATGCATACGAAATCTAATGCATAGCTTCTGTTTTAACTCAAAAACAGTTTTAAATGGGTTCAGGTTCCTTAAATTATGTACTAGTTTCCTGAAATCAACAGTTCTGTGAAATAATACAAAAAAATGCTGGAGAAAATTAACAAAGGAAATAGAAAAATATATGAAATTTTTGCCTAACTTTCTGATAAGAATTTATAGCTAGATAATGTCTGAGCTCTAAAGAAGCTTTTATCCTGAAGGATACTTTAAAGATACTGCAAACACATAAGATTGCATTCTAGGGCTATGCAAGGGCCAGAGAAATGGAAGACAGGCCCAGAGTTTATCATATGATAAGGCCTCAGAAACCCAGTATTGAGTTAGGGCTCAGATGGGTTCTAATGTCAAAGGAAATGTGAACCAAACAGAAAGTGGAACCTATCATGCCCATGTCTAGGAACTGATAAGTGGATTCTAAGTTCATAGTGGAAAGGGACAGGAAAAAAAAAAGAGGATTTCCTTGTGAAATTCTGATTGAACACCAACCCTTCAAGGAGTTTCATTCTAGGTATGCATGGCGTCGGTGTACCTGAAACTCTTCAGTCTCGAACTTGGTTTAAGGTAGCCCTACTGGTAGGGCCAACAAACGGGAGCTCCTCTGGGAGAGGGCATACCCATCATAAATCTTCAGGAAACCTCACAAATAATTTTTTTAGGGATAAAGACACCAAGAAGTCAGAGATTCTTGACCTCCAAGAAAATAAGATAAATAGAATAATCTTGCTTGCTGAAAGTGTGGAGGATTTGAAGCACTTACTGATGAAGATCAAAAACTACAGCCTTCACTATGGGTTACACCTCATTAAAAAAAATAATCTCACAACTACACTAATAAGCAACATCGTGATAAACAGAAAAACTATTGGTTGTCAAGGATTTCATTTTATTTGGATGCAAAATCAGCAACCAGGGAAGCAGTAGTCAAGAAATCGAACAATGTATTGCATTTGGCAAATTTGCTGCAAAAGACCTCTTTAAAGTGTTAAAAAGCAAAGATGTCACTTTGAGGACTAATGTGTGCCTGATCCAAGCCATGATATTATCAGTTGCCTCATATTTCAACTATCGACCTTTGGGTTTGCAGCCAAGCTCTTAACCACTTCACCACCAGGGCTCCTTTTGACAATGATAGATGAAGAAATCAATTTAGAAAATATAATTTCTTTAGGAATTCAGGAGGAAGTTAATATGTAAAAGATAGTTTCAAAATCAATAGCTGTCTTACAAAAGCAACAAAAAATCTAAAAAAGAAAGTGTCTGAAATAGAATTATGAATATATTACTTTATACTTTATGTATGTGTATCTATATATGCATACACACACACGTATATAACAAAAAATCAAACCAGTTGCCATCAAATTGACTGCAATCTAGGTGATTCTACATGTGCACCTCTGGGTGCTTGCTCCACCAATGTTTGATTAGCAGTAAGTTTGTTAACTGTTTGCATAACACAGTCATTTCTTTATGTATACAGGTAGTGCCGACTTATGACAGGGTTCCATTACTATCACAGCATTCCAAATATATGAGCTAACTCAAATACCTCTTTTATTTTAGTTTTCATTATTATTGCCTTTTATTGTAAGTATATTTATAAATCCGATCTTTATTTTTCTTTGGGATTGCAAACATTTCACACAAACTTACAGATATATTTTAATACATACATAAAAAATACATAAATCAAAAAAATTAACTCCAACGATGAATAAGAGTGGGACAGTGTTGGCATTTTGTCAGTTGCAGTAATAACACCACTTGGGGAAGGTGCTGGACAGGGCTTTGAACTAGTAGTAGTTCCTGTTGGAATCCCTGCTGATAATTTGCATTTCTAACAAGTTCCCAGGCAATGCTATTGTTGCTAGTTAGGGACCAATTCTGAGAAACACTAGTAGAGCAGAGGTTCTAAAAATTTATGATACATAAGAATAATCTGGGAAGCTTCTTAAAATGTAGATTGTAATTCAGTATATCTGGGGTGGAAATGTAAATTCTCAGCAGGAGTTCAAACCTAACAAACAGGTATGAAGCCCTGGTTCTGGATCACCTGGATTATCCCTGGGAATGGGGATAGCAATTCTACTCAGAAAATTAGTGACAGTTGTCTGTATGGCCCTTTTCCTTTTTTTCTTTATATATTTCGTGGTAACATCTCACTCCTTCTCCAGTCTACCTGTTGACTTCAGCAAAGTTATCAGCATTTGGGTCCATGTATTCAAGCACCTGAAGTCCCTGATTCAGTTTAGAAAGAATTTCAACTAATCCTTTCACTGTAAATTTTTTTGAAAACTTCTTTTTTCTTGCTCATTATTTCTTTCTTCTTAGCAGATCTTTCCTCTTCAAAATCCATTACATCCTGATCTCTCAGTTCCCCTTCATTGTGATCTATGACCTGTTCCACAGATGGTTGTAAATGCAGTTCATGGTAACTCAAATGCATCATAAGTCAAGCAATACATATAGATACATATATCCACTCGTAGATATGTAGATACATCTACATATCTCTATATTTATATCTAGATAGAGAAATAGATATAAATGTCTATGTATACAGACACTGAAAACCGGAATAGGAGTTACGGATTTCATGTGACAAAGAAACATTTAAGTAGTAAAACCCATTGTCCTGAAGGCATCTAGGATATTACAAAGAAGTGAATTGGGCTTTCAGGACCATGTAATGCCAGAGTAGTAGAAGTGGGGCCCCTGAGCTCATATAGGTGTGATTTCTGAGGAAAATTAATCCTACATTAACCTGAGAACCCTGGAGGATCTACCCTCAGATAGTCCCAAAGACAAACTAGGACTTTTCTGATCACCATAGCATGGAACTGCAAGGAGAACTGCCTAAGTTTGTTGCAGAACACGAGAGGAAAAGGGAAAGGAAGAGGGTGAAAATGAAAAGTTCCCTGGGAAGCTGGGACTGCAGATCAATTCCCACATGGATTCACACCTCACCTATGCATGGTCTGAGTGGGTCTGGATCTTGGCAACACTGAACTTACTTTAGCTGCTCCACCTACTGGAGAATCGCCAAGCACCTGGCAGAAACTCTAAAACTCCACTAGAGGGGAACACATCCATTCTAAGGTGTCAGGAATCCCCAAAAATATTTTTGAGGGGTCAGTACCATCATGTTGTCTGTGATTTCTCAGTCTTCAAGGACACAATACTTCATGAACCAGAAGAACATGAATACCGGCAGAACGACAGACAAAAGAAATGTCTCCCTTACTGAAGAATTTGAAATTAGCACATTTCTTAAAAGAAATTAAAAACAAACACGGAAATATCTATATTTTAAATGAAACTGTAAAAGGTAAATTATATCCTTAAAAAAGAACTAAATAGAATTCTAGAATGTAGATCAAGAATATCCAATATTGAAATTTTAATGGAGATAATTGACAACAGTAAAAGATTTACTAAATTCGAAGTTAAAACAGAGGAAATGATCCAATATATAACATGGAGAGAGAAAATATGGAAAATACAGACATAACAGAAAGGACAAAATACCATGAAAACATCTAATATAGATTTGAAGCAGCTTCAATATTTGAACAAATTATGGGTGAGATTTACCAAAACAAATAAATGACTAATTCACAGACTCAAGAGCACACCAAGTCCCAAGTGAAATAAATGTACAGGATTTCACATGTAGACACATCTCAAGGAACTGCAGAAAAGCAAAGACAAGAAGGAAAGCTTAGAAACAAACTGAGAAAAAAGAGAGATCACCTTCAGAGGAGCAACTGTTATACAGAGAGCTGACCTCCTCTGTAACATCAGTGAAAGCATGAGGACAGTAGAATGACATCTTCAAAGTGGTGTAGGAAAATACCTACATATCTAGCATTCTAGACATAAAAATATCCTTCAAGAATAAAGGGTATTATGGAGTTCCAGCAAAATGGCGCTCTAGGCAGAAACACCACGCCATCCCTCCACAGCAAAGATCCGAAAAACTAAGCCGAATAGAGAATACAACAATCCTGAAACCCTAAAACATCAAATGAAGAGATAAAGCACTCAGCCAAGCACCAAATGGAGTGAGAAAACTGACAGAGAACAGAGGCGAGGAGAGATTCATGCAGAGGTCCCCTACCAGCTAACGCAGTGCGGATCCACCATCTTGGACTCCTATCAGAGACCAGCAAACGGGGGTAAGAGAAAGCAGCCTCACAGAGCATCCAGCAGGAGACAAAACAACTGGTAATTTGTGGTGTGAGCTTTCCCACCCCACACCCCTCTTCACCCCGGCTCGGCCTCCTCTGTTTCCCGCGGCCACGATCTCTTGACCGGGAAGTGCCGGCTGCTTGGATTCCACACACCCAAGCGGGCGACTCTCTGGATGCCATTTGTTGGCTGCTAGTGTTGCTTTTTTTTTCTGCTTCTTTTGATTTCTCACTTGTCTCTCACCACCTCCCCCTCCATTCACTCGAGTGCCTGGCTCCGTTTGCCACCTTTGCTTCTTCCTGAGGGGCTGCAGAGCACCGGCAATTTGTGATATACGATTTCCCACTCTCTATCCTTCTTTACCCACACTCGGCCTCCTCTGCTTCCCACGGACACAGTCTCTTGTCCAAAAACACCAGCCCGCACTAGCTGGCTCTGTGAGTGCCATTTGTTGGCTGCTGGTGTTGCTTTCTTTTTTTTCTTTTTTTCTGCTTCTTTTGATTTCTTGCTTGCCTCTCGCCACCTCCCCCTCCTTTCACTCGAGTGCCTGGCTCCGTGTGCAATCTTTGCTTCTTCCTGAGGGCCTGCGGAGCTCCATTTGAGTGTGGAGCTGCTTCCCAGTCTGGGCTACCGTGCCGGTGGGATCCCGGGGCTTTTGCTCGTTTGTTCATTTTGAATAGTTTGTCTGTTTTCTTTTCCGTTTCTTGAGTTGGGAGGCCTTTCTGGGCAGGCGGAGCTGTGTGGCAAGAAACTCCCCTTCAGCTTCCTCAGAGGTGCAGAGGGATCCCTGAAGACATTTCTTTCTTTGTTGGTTTTGTTTTTGTTTTTCTGTTTTTTGGGGGGGCCTTTCTTGTTCTTTTTTTTTTTTTAATTTCTTTTGTTTTCTTTTCCCTCTTTTTCCCTTTTTGTCTTTCTTCATTGCTCAGTCTCTCATCTCTCTATATCTTCTTTCTCTTTCTGATCCCTGAATACCAGGCATTGTATACCTCTACGCCTTCTAGCCAGGCTGTACTGCAACACCTGAGAGTGACTTCCCCAGACCTCAGAGCTGCATTGGTGGGATCCCTGGGAAGTTTGCGATTCTTTAACCTTTCTGATTTTTATTTATTCATTCTTTTCTTTTCTTCCTCTTCCCCTTTCTGTTTTTCTCCATTTCATATTTTCTCATCTCTCCATTCCAACGGCAAGCTCCCCTAGCATTATTTTTTGTTTGTTTGTATGTTTTTGGCTCCTCTTCCTCTCTCCTCTCTCCCATATCCATCTTAGCTCCACACATAACAATCTCCCCACTGCAACCTGCCAAACTTCACTGTGCGCTTGACATCACACCACCAAGCAGCACAGGGACAGCCTACTGGAACCTGCCCTGCACTGATTACTGACCCACCCTGGTGGCTGTTGTAAGTGCCACAAACAACCCATCCCAGTAACTCCTCTTCAGCTAGACCTGCCCTGCTGTACCATATCTGAGTGAGAGTGACTGACCCTGCCAGTTGGAGAAGGAGGTGAAAAGTATTGAGTGCACAGACAAGCAAACAACAAAGAACATACAGTCCACCTGCTCAGACACAGTCAATATTTTCTTTAAAAAAAAGGGACAAAACAAAAAAATCTACAATCAATAAAAGAGAAAAATAACTACTCAATGGCCCAAAAACAGCAGACAATATCAAAACATTTACAGAAACAGGACAGGAAGCTTCCAGTAGGCGTCCAAAATAAAACACCAGACGACTCTCCTGTGGAAGAAAATGCACTAGAACTTCCTGATAGGAAATTCAAATCGCTAATACTCGGAATTCTCCAAGAACTGAGGCAAAAAGCTGACAAACATGAGGAAAAATAGACAAATTCATGGAAAATACAGACAGTAATTCAGGAAGATGGTGCAGGAACAAAATGCCAAAATAAATTCACAACTAGAAATTATACAAA
>NW_004444378.1:35636-42669 GCF_000243295.1 Trichechus manatus latirostris | reverse complement strand
AGGGTTAATATGTTATGGGGTTGTTAACCAATGTCATAAAACAACATGTGTACTACTGTTTTATAAGAACCTATTTGTTCTGTTAGCCTTCACCTGAAGTACAATAAAATATTAAAAAAATAAAAAGAACAAAAGCTATCAAAGGATAAATGAAAACTGAAAATATTCATTACCATCAAACCCTCTCTAAAGAAATTTGAAAGGCAGATCAAAAATTATTGAGAATGCAATGCTGAGACACAAAAACAAAACAAAGGAAGTGCTAAATATGTGGACAATAAAAAATACATATCAATTGTATAAAACAATAATGTTGTACTTTTACGCAAATAATGTGCGCCCTCTAGGCTTGTTTGCCAATGGTGCCCTTCCCCCTCGAGGAATTTTCGTAAGCATGCTATGCCATTTTTCTTTATATGTTGCTCTAAAAAAAAAAAAAACTTAGCATAGCGCGCTTGTGAAAATACCTTGCAGGAATAGGAAATGGTTGGCAAACAAATGTAGAAGATGCATGTTATTTTCGTAAAAACACAGTACTAATACCTAGTCATAGTTAAAGAAAAATAATGGGCTTAAAATAAATGACAAAAGTGGATGTTAGTATGAAATATAAATAGAATTCAAGTGTTCTAAGGTCCTTGTTGTAGCCTTGAAGAGATGAAGTTTTCAATTAACTATAGATATTAATATGATTAGTATGTGTGTTTTAAATTTGTAGAATAACCACTAAAATTATAAAAACATATATAACACACTAAAAGACAGAAAAATGGAAAAATAAAAATAATACTTATTATTTTCAGTAAGGTAAGAAAGAGAAAATGTATTATAAAATGAGTGTGACAAATAAAAAAGCAGAAGCATGTGGTAGAAATGAGGTCAGATATATCAGTAATTACATTAGAAACAGATGCTCCAGATAAAAGACGAAGATTGTCACTTTGGAATAAAAGTACCACAGACACATCCCCACACGCAGACCACTATCAAGAAAGACACTTTCAATTCATAAAAAACTACAGAATGATAGAAAGTAAAATAAAGGGGGAAATATATATATGTACATATATACCATAAAACAAAAGTAGATTAGCTCTAATATTGTCCAAAATATCTGTACTTTAAGTTATGAAACCTTTCTTGCTGGAAAATATTCAGCTCATGATTATAACACGTTCAGTCATTCATGGTGATATAACAGTTTTAAATTTTATATACTTAATAACAGAAACTCAAAATACATAAAGCAAAAAGTCACAAAACTGCAAGGAGAAAAAAACACAATCATAGAAGAAAGGATGTATTAACAGGAAGAAATTAATAAGGACATGGAATTTGAAGAACATGCAGGGAAAAGAAGGACAAAAGATTTTAATAACAAGACCAAGAAATGACTTTATGAGTGTGTAGAGCTTAGCACATCCACTTCTAGAACACACATTTTCTTCAAGCACATGTGGAACCATACAAACGTTGATCTATGCTGACTCACAAAGCAAATCTGAACAAATACCCGAGCACCGAAACAAAAAGAGAATGTATTTTCTGACCTACACACAATTAAATTAGAGATCAATTAAAAAAAATAAAAGGAATTATAAAACATCCATATGTTTCTAAATCAATAAAAACACATTTATGCTCCACTTCTGATACAGCCAAACAAGTACTGACAACACAGAATATCCCACAGATTGAAATTCTGGACAAAATTCAAAAAGCAACTACATAAAGGCACCAGATTGTGAACAAAGCCATTTAGATTCTGGAGGAGAGTCACCAGTTGGGAAAAGAGAAGTTTAATAAGAAATTGTTAATTTATGATAAAAGAATACTGTAAGACATAAGAAAATTCTGCATGTGACACTGGGACTGAAGGAGCCCTAGACACTGTGTACAAAGGTTGGCGTTCAGATCGAATTGGACAAAGTGAAGTTGTACACACTGGATTGCAGAGAAGTTCACTGGTTTGCACAGGCCAGAGCTCGTCTGCAGTCACTTAACAAGGAGGAAGTCTTCCTCCGGGGCACAGAAGGACATAGGAGAACCACAGCCACTGGTGAGGCATGTCCACGTGCAGAGGGAGTGAGGATATCTGAGAGGGCAGAACATCTGGAAAACACAGTGCCTTGTTAAGAGGGCTGTGGGAAGGTGAGCGATCACCAGACTGGGAAAAGGCTGCAAAGCTGTCAAGTGACCATGTGGTCTGTGCGTGGATGGGACAGAGAACCACAAAATGTCCTCACTCCCACACCACTGAACGACCATGAAGTCAGGAAAGCAACTTTCTTCTGCAACAACCCTCCAACATGCTTCATGAGAATTAAATAAGTAAAGCATATCATAAATATTCATAGTTATATGTATCAAATATCAAAGTAATAAAAACTAGGCTAAGGTTTGAAAAATGTCTATTTGATTTGGAAATTAATGATCCATGGCTGACCTTCATTATATGGTGGGTGAAAAGGCAAGATGGTGCAGAGTATTCAAGAGAAAAATAAAGGTAAAGAAATGGAGGCAAAAAAAAAAAAAAGAAAAATATAGGAAAGGTCAGTGGCTAGAAGATTCGTGAGGTTTGAGGATATATTTTTAATGAGACTGTAATGGGCTAAATGATGACCCTCAAAGATATTAGGTTCCAATACCTGAAATCTGTACTTCTAACTTTATATGATGAAGATTCTGCAGATAGGATTAATGTAAGGGCCTTGAGATGGGGTGATTACCCTGGATTATCAGGGTGAGCCCTAAAATGTAATCACATGTACCGTATTATAAAAGGAAGATTTAGTCTAGACAAAGAAAAAAATGGGACCTGAAAATGGAGCAGAGGGAGATTTAAAGATGCTGGACTTGAAGACTTAGGTGATGCAGTCACAAGCCAAGGAATGCTAACAACAAGCAAAGTTAGATGAGGAAGAAACAGGTTCTCTCCTGGAGCCTCAGGAGGGATCATGACACTGCCAACACCTTGACTTCAGGCTTGTAATATTGATTTCAGAATTCTGGGCTTCAGAAATGTGAGAGAATAATTTTTTGTTGGTGTGTTTTAAGCATACAAGCTTGCGGTAATTTGTGACAGCAGTCACTGAAATTAATACACTAATAAAATCTGAGAAAAAAGAACCATGTATATAGCAGAGATAAAAAATAGCATTAATGGTAGCATTCAACTATTTTTATACACCAGGTATGGCTCAAAGCATTTTATGTGTATTGACTCATTTGCTTCACAACAAACCTACAAAATAGGTAGAATTATTATACTCATTTTACATACAAAAATCCTTGGCACTGAATAGTTGAGTAACTTACTCAAGGTCACATGGCTAAGAAGGGTCAGAGATATATGAAAAAAATGGATACCTGAGGGATCAAGGTCATGGGAAATATGTACTCATTTAAAGATGGTTAGGATTACAGATGACAGAATTGGCTGCAAACAGACTAGAATGACTGAGAGAGATGAGTTTCCTTCCTTGCTTATTTTGTGTTAGTTTGCTTTCAAAGACAAGGCAGCACTGAACAAAAGAACTGAGGTAGGACTGCAAAAAGCACAATCAGAAGACACTAAGCAGAAAAGCCTGGCTTGAACGGAGGGTCCAGTAGGGAGAGAGACAAACTAGGGTTTATGGTGGAGGTTTTAAATCTGAAGGGAAAGCTCCCAGATCTGAGAATAATAGCAGAGAAAGGAGGAAGGGAAAGAGTCTGGGAATGGTTTAAAAAGTTGAGTTTAAAGTCAAGAAGACACAGGGAAGTGGTAGATGATCCCTCAGGGTATAAAATCATTAGATCTTACCCAGCAGTAGGGAGAGCTGGAGACTTGCTTCGATCAGTCATGAGCATCTATCTGTATGGGGCATGCTTACAATGTTCCTGACAACATTAGAGCAGGGTCCATGGGAGGGTACGGTGGGGAGAATAAGGATCCCCCAAAGGTGTTCATGGCCTGATCCCTGGAACTTGTGAACACCTTACCTTACATGGAAAGAGGACCCTGAGTGTGTGATTAGGTTACGGACCTAAAGATTGGGGGATGGGGGGCATCGCTTGCATTTTGCAGGTAGGACCAAAGTAAGTCCATAAGTCCTTAAAGCAGAGAGCCTTTCATGGATGTGGTCAGCTAGCTGTAAAAATGGAAGAAGCATCAGAAATGCGGTGTTGCTGGATTGAAGATGAAGGAGGAGGGTCATGAGCTAAGGTATGCAGGAGGTCTCTAGGAGGTAGGAAAGCCAAGGAAACAGATTGTCCCCTAGAGCCTCCAGAAGGAGCACAGCCCTACCAACACCTTAATTTTGGTCCTGTGAGATCTATGTCAAAATTGTAACCTAGAGAACTGTAAGATAATAAACCTGTATGTTCTAGTCAGTAGGTTTGTTGTAATTTGTTACAGCAGCCACAGGACATTAACAAACAGAATTAGTTTGTATTGTCCTCCAGGGACCTTCCACAGCAGAAGATCAAAGAGAGCAAACCCCTTAACTGACTCCTGAGCCCTGCAAACCTCTCCGTGCATTAGTCAAGAGACACAGCCTCTCGAGTTCACAGAGGAAGTGTGCAAGACCAGGACCTGTGGGAGGAATCAGCTGCTGCTGCAGAGACTCCGTGACACATACTCTGGGGAGGAGGATGAAGCACTGTGGGAGCATAGCTAAGATACTGCTGACAGTAATAATCTGCCACATCATCAGCCTGGAGGCTGCTGATGGTGAGAGTGAAGTCTGTCCCAGACCAACTGCCACTGAACTGATCAGGGACCCCAGATGCCCGGGTGGATGCTGAACGGACGAGCAGCTTAGAAGTCTATCCTGATTTCTGCTGGTACCAGTCTAAGGAACTGCCCACACTCTGACTGGACTTGCAGTTGATGGCGACCATTTCTCCTGGAAATTCAACCAGAGAGGCTAGAGACTGGGTCATCACAATGTCCCCACTGGCACCTGCAATCAGAGTGGACAATTACCATACACTCATATATTAGGTCCACACATTTAAAAACATATTGTTCATGATGTGTTTTTGTATAACATCACATGTGTAACACAGTCTGTTTAGGTAATAAACATTGTTTCACTCTGCATCTAAGATCATTTTTCCTCATCACAAAGATATCACTGCATGCATGGAAGTGCTTTTCTATCTCTCACCTGAGACCCAGAGCAGCAACAGGATGAGGAGCTGGCTCTGTGCCATCATTGCTGTGCTGTTACCCTGCGTGATACAGCTCAGTTCACACTAAGGAGAAGAAGCCCGTTTGTAAAGCTCTGATCAGCCAGCCAGGATCCACAGGGGCCTATGCAAAGTAGACAGTGGTTATGGGAACAAATGGCATGGGCAATGAGTTGTGGAGTGTGATAGTTAAGATTGTGTGTCAACTTGGCTGTGCCATGATTCTCAGTGTTTTAATGTAATCACTCCCATGATTGAATATATAGTGAGTAGCCAATCAGATGAAAGGGAGTTTCCTTTGGGGTGTGGCCTGTATCTGAATATAAGCAGACGTTCTGGCTTTTTGCTCTCTCTGGATGCTGCGGCTGCCTCCTGTTGCCTGAACTCCAGTTCTTGGGACTTGAGCTGTCAGCTTATCTGCCAAACTTGGGATTCATCCATCTGCACAGGCTGTGAGCGGGAGCCCTGCTCTCTGACCTGCTGATCTTCGGCTTGCCAGCTTCTGCAGCTGTGTGACATGGAAGAGGCCTCTACCCTGATCCACGGACTTGGGATGTCCTAGCCTCTACAATTGCATGAGCTGTTTCCTTGATAAAAATCTCTATATATATATATTTATACAGTTTACTTGTTTTGCTTCTCTAGAGAACCCAGCTTAAGACATGGAGGTATATAATGTAAACAAAGAGTCAAAAATATTATCTCAAAAAAGGGACTGTTTGATTATGAAATATGCACATCTTGATTTAGAAATAGAAATTTCAAAAAGGCCAGAAACTGGTTGACATATAAAATTTATTTTTAAAATCAATAGCATTCTCTTACACAACCTACAACCAACAAAAGAATCTAAAAAAGACACTATTTTACATTGAAAAAAGATACATATACATTTCATTCCATGTATATAAGGATAAATATACATTATATGTAAATATATGTCTCCTTATAAACACTCAACACCTTAAAAGACACTTGGTAGGGAGTTTTGGATTTTTGTAAGCAAGAAATATTTTAGTAATAAAGCTAGTAGTCCTGAAGGCAACTAGGATTCGGCAAATACATGAGCTTGGGACCTAGAGCCATGCAGAGGCCAGCAACGCAAAAGTGGGAGCCAGAGCCCCTCCATGTGGGAAGTTCTGAGGGAGATCATCCTGCATTAACCTGGGAGCCCTGGAGTCTCCGCCATCATGATAAGAACAAACTGCATCATTACTGAACCTTCTTCTTTCAGCTTCTGGGAACTGCAAGGAGATCTGCCTAGGTTTTGTTGCAGAAGTGGAGAGGAGAAGAGAAAGGAAGAGGGTGTTAATTTTAAGTTTTACCTGAACCCTGTGATATTGACAAATAGCCACAGTTAAAGAAATCTCCCCACCCTTTGTGTTCAGGAAAACAGTTCGCTGCAAATATCCATCCTTCCCATAGGACTTAGATAAGACTTACAGCTGCCCCTTCGTTTACCTATGACAAGGCCTGACACAGGGCCTCCAAATTCCTTCCCTTGCCTCATAAATGAGTAACTAACTGCTTGTCCCCGATGATCAGCCGGGACAAAGTACTTGTTAACCAAACTTTGGTTAAGCTTTTCTCCTTCCCAAACTCCCTGAACTTTGGCCCACCCTCAGCCTGAGCCAGTATGCCACCCCTTTTTAAGGGCCACTCTTGGGGATTTGACAGCTGTGTAGCCTTCAGTATGGATTACACCTGAACATACAGAAAACAAAAATCTTCACAATTGGTCCAATAAAGAACACCATGATAAACTGCTAAGAAATTGCAGTTGTCAAAGATATAATTCTACCTGGCTCCACAATCAAGCCCATACAAGGAGCAGTCAAGAAATCATATGACATATTGCATC
>NW_004444378.1:34024-35267 GCF_000243295.1 Trichechus manatus latirostris | reverse complement strand
GGACTGATACAATAGCTTCAACAATGGGCTCAAACATTCCAACAACTGTGAGGATAGCACAGGACCAGGCAAGGTTTCATTCTGTCATACATAAAGTGGACATGAGTCAGAATCTTATTCAATGGCAACTGACAATAACAACTCGGAGAACAGGCTGACCTCAACGTAAAACATTCTGATTTACTATCCAATGATGTCACTTGCTCATTTCTCTTCCCCACCCACAAGTTTTTTTTATATTGTTTACTGTCAGTCTCTATAAAAGAAAACACCTTTCCCTAACTCTTTGAGACACATGCAGGTTTTATGGTCAGAGTGTTCTCCCTATTGTAGTAGTACCCTCCACTACAATAGTACCTGTCACGGATAGAACTGTGTCCCGCAAAAATATCTGTCAACTTGTCTGGGTCATGATTCCCAGTATTGTACCATTTAGTAATCTGATGTGATTTCCTTATGTGTTGTCAACTCTATCACTATGATGTAATAAGCTGGATTATCAGCAGTTATACTGATGAGATATGCAAGATTGGATAGTGTCTTAAGGCAATCTCTTTTGAGATATAAAAGAGAGAAGCGAAGACTGATGACAGGGACCATCCTTCAGAGCCGACAGAGAGGGCCTTCCCCTGGAGCTGATGCCCTGAATTTGGACTTGTAAACTACTAGACTGTGAGGGAATAAATTTCTGTCTTGAAGTCATCCACTTGTGGTATTTCTGATAAAGCAGCACTAGATGACTAAGACAAAATTTGGTGTCAGGAGTGGGATGCTGCTCTAACAGATACCTAAAATGTGGAAGCAGTTTTGAAACTGTGAACTGATAGAGGAAGCAGCAGTGGCAGTGGACCAGCAGCAGTAGAGAACCTGCAGTGGCAGAGAAGTGGCAGCAGCAGAACCAGGAGACCAGCAAGAGATGGCGCTGGAGCCGACCCACGGAGTAAGAAAGCTGACTGCCTTCCAGCTGAAGTTTACTAATGGAGTGGGGTGCCTGCAGGCACTTATTGGTGGAGCTACAGAGTTTAGGAACACTTGTCCCAGCGGGGCAGATGTGAGTGTGAGGCCCAAAGAGCTGAGAGGCCAAGAAACCAGGAAGCAGAAGCTGAAGAGACAACACAGGAAGTTGAGCTGCCTCAGTCTCAAAAGCTACGGCCAGGACCTCTGGGGTTTCAAAGGGTGGAGCCATGGCCTCTGCTGTTTCTAAGGGTGGAGTTGTCACTCCAAGCGACTAGGACAATGGTGT
>NW_004444378.1:0-1493 GCF_000243295.1 Trichechus manatus latirostris | reverse complement strand
AGGGTCCTCACCTACCCACATCAGGGGCCTGAGGACAGGTGGCTCCAACAATGCCACCTACCCATCTGTGACAGGTGTCCAAGAGTGAGTGGTGCCCTTAGTCCTTACAGACAACAGCACTGGGTGCTCATAGTCTGGCTGAAAAACAAACCCACCTATGTGTTCTATGGAAGAGAGACACACTTTTCTCCCAGACACTCAGGGGCAGCCATTAGCCCACTGCCTTCCTCAGCGTGTGACCCCCTACTGCAGACAGATACCTGTGCCCACACACCCATGCCTGTCTAGGACTCTAGGTTAGAGCGTGCACCATACATTTGGTGACCAACTACCTGGACACCTGAGCTGAATTCATACAAGAAAACTAAACAGACTCCAAGGCGCACCTAGCTAGTAATACCTCAAACCACCAGGTGACAGGACTTTATAGCTTCAAAGGTGCCAATAATCAAACTAGCTCACACAAGCAGCTTATTTTGACATAGCAAAACAAAACAAAACAAGAAGCTAGGATACAGTAAGCAAAAGTAAAGTAAATAAATAAAATAATTTGTTGATGGCTCAGAGAAAACAGTCAATATCAAATCACATAAAGAGGCAGGCCGTGATGGCTTCTACAAGCCCCCAAAAAAATAGAGAAGAAATTTTCAAAAGGAAGAGAATTTCTTGGAATTACTGGAGGCAGAATGCAAAAGATGAATATACAGAACTCTTCAAGAGATCAGGAAGGAAATCATGCAAAACACACAATAAACTAAGGAACAAACAGACAAAGCAATAGAGGATCTTAAGCAGGTTATTCAAGAGCATGTGACAAATTTAATAGGCTGCAAGAATCCATACAGAGATAGCAATCAGAAATCCAGAAGATTAACAATAAAATTTCAGAATTAGACAACTCAGTAGAGAGTCATAGAAGCAGAATTATGACAATAGAAGTCACAATTAGTGAGATTTAACATAAAACACCAGACATCAACTTATTTGTGAAAAAAACATAAAAAAGAATTTAAAAAAATGAAGAAACTCTAAAAATTATGTGGGACTCTCTCAAGAGGAATAACCTATGAACGATTGGCATATCAGAAAGGGGGATAACAGAAAATACAGAGAGAATTGTTGAAAAAATTTTGGCAAAAAGCTTCCCTAATACAATCAAAGAGGAGAAGCTATCTATCCAACATATTCATTGAACCCCACATAAGGTAGATCCCCAAAGAAAGTCAGCAAGATATATTATACTAAAATTTGCCAAAGTCAAAGATAAAGAGAGAAATTTAAGGATGGCTAATGATAAACGAAAAGTCATCTACAAAAGACAGTTAAGAAGACTAAGCTCAGACTACTCAGCAGAAACCTTACAGGCAAGAAGGCAATAGAATGATGTATATACAGTCTTGAAGAAAAAAAATGCCAGTTGAGAATTATATATCCAGCAAAACTGTCTCTCAAATATGACGGTGAAATTAGGACATTTCCAGTTAAAAAAAAGT
>NW_004444377.1:192477-203047 GCF_000243295.1 Trichechus manatus latirostris | reverse complement strand
CTGCACAAGTTTCTCCCTAGACTAATTACTTGGGGGACAGAGGTGGCAGCCATGTCACCAAGAGTCAGGAGGAGGGTGGCTTGTGTACTTCATGCTGACAGTTCTGGCAGTGCGTGAAAGTTGGCCTAAAGGCCTTAAGGAGCATGCAGTTCTGACACCTCAGTAGCGACTCAGTAGCAGTAAGAAAACCGTGTGGATAAGATTGACATGTGATGCTGGAAACAAAGCCCGCTCTCCTGTGTGCACAGATCGTGTCTGCGGTGAACTACTTCTTGGATGTGGAGATTGGACGAACCGTATGTACCAAGTCCCAGCCCAACTTGGCCACCTGTCCGTTCCATGACCAGCCACACCTGAAGAAGGTATGTGCCTGATATGGGGCCAGGGGCAAGTCATGCACAGGAGAGGGGTGTGGGGTGCATGTGTGTGTACATGATCTGGCTACTTACTCTTTTGCCATGGAGAACCAAGACCTTCCAGCAGCACCAAGCATGTATTGTTGTCCCGTATGAGGTGCCTCCAACACAATCCTTCAGTTGCAACTAAGAGCTGAATAGGGTTAATCCACCTCTTTAGTGATAGTTCTAAAGAGGGTTCATGGATCCACTTCATAGTGAGTAAGCACAGATACTGCCTGTCCTCTGGCCTCTCTGAACTCCTCATCACTTTCAGAATAGAGTCTTTGGTGGATTGTATTTTCTAAAAATGGTCCCACCGACTTCTGGGCAACATGACGCTATAGACAGAAGCACCGCGCTATCCCTCCACAGCAAAGATCCGAAAAGCTAAGTCAAGCAGAGACACACATCAATCCTGAAACCCTAAGCATCAAATGAAGAGATAAAGAACTCAGTCAAGCACCAAATGGAATAATAAACTGACAGAGGACAGCGAGGAGAGATACATGCAGAGGTCCCTTATCAGCTAACACAGCACAGATCTGCCGTCGTGGACTCCTATTGGAGATCAGTGAACAGGGGATACGAGAAAGCAGCTTCACAGAGCTTCCAGCAGGAGACAGAACAACCAGTAACCAGCAATATACGCTTTTCCACCCCCACCCTTCTTCACCCCACTTGGCCTCCTCTGCTTTCTGCAGCCACAGTCTCTTGGCTGGGAAGCCCCAGCTTCACCCTGGAGCTGCTTGGATTCTGCCCACACTGGCCAGCTCCCTGAGTGCCATTTGTTGTCTGCTGGTATTGCAGTACTGCGCAGCTTGGGAGCTACTGCCTTACTCTGTACAGATATGTAGTGGCATCCCTGGGGGTTTTTTTTTTTTTTTTTTTTTTTTTTTTTTTTTGAGGGGGGGTTTGTTTTGTTTTTTGTTTCTTTGTTTTGTTTTCTTCTCTCTTTTCCTTTTTCTCTTTCTTCATTTCTCAGTTTCTCGTCTCTCTACACTTACCTTCTCTTCCTGTCTCCTGAATACCTGGTGCTGTGTGACATCTCTATCCCTTCTAGCCAGGCTATGCTTCACGGCCTGGGAGCAACCTCCCTAGTCTTCACAGCTGCACCAGTGAGATCCCTTGGGGCTCTTTTTTTTCTAATTTTTATTTATTCATGTTTTTCTTTTACCCTTTTTCTGTTTTTTTTTTCTTTTGTTTTTCTCCATTTCTCAGTCTCTCATCTCTCCACTCCAACAGCAAGCTCCCTTAGCACTCTGTTTGTTTGTTTATGTCTATGTTTTTGGCTCCTATTCCTCTCTCCTCTCATTCCTCTTTCCCATACCCATCTTAGCTCCATACATCACAATCTCCCTCTGCCTTCCTGCCTAGCTGCACTGTGCGCTGAACATCACACCCCCAAGCAGCACAGACATGGCCTACCAGAACCTGCCCTGCACTGATTCCCGGCCCATCCTGTTGGCCATAGTATGTGCCACAAACAACCCATCCAGAAACTTCCCTTCAGCTGGACATGCCCTGCTGTACCATACCTGAGTGACTGACCCTACCCATTGGTGAAGGAGGTGAAAAGTATCGTGCCCACAGATGAGCAAACAACAAAGAATTCACAGCCTGCCTGCTCAGACATAACCAAACAAAACAAAAAAGCACAAAACAAACAACTCTACAATCAATAAATGAGGAAAATAACTACTGAATGCCCAAAGATGGCAGACTATAACAAAGCATATACAAAAACAGGACAGGATGGTTCCAGTAGACAACCAAAAGAAAACACCAGATGACTTTCCAGTAGAAGAAAAGGCACTAGAACTACCTGATAGGGAATTAAAATCTCTAATATTCAGAATTACCCAAGAGTTGAAGCAAAAAGCAGACAAAAATGAGGGAAAAAGTAGACAAATTTCATGGAAAAGACAGACAAATTCATGGAAAATACAGACCAAAAAAATGGAAGAATTCAGGAAAATAATACAAGAACAAACTGACAAAATAAATTCACAACTGGAAATCATACAAAAACAATGATTAGAAATCCAAAAGATAAACAAGATTTCAGAAATAAATGGACAGTGTCATAGAAGGGCTGAGGAGCAGATCTGAAACGCTGGAAGACAGGCTCAGCAAAATTGAAGACAAACACTTGGATACAACTCTGTTTGAGGAAAAATCAGAAAAAAGAATGAAGGAACCCTGAGAATGATGTCGGATACAAGCAAAAGCAAAAATTTTCGAGTGATTGGAGTTCCAGAACAGGGGAAGAAAACAGAAAACACAGAGAGGATCATTGAAGAACTCCTGACAGAAAACTTCCCTAATATCATGAAAGATGAAAAGCTGACCATCCACAAAGCTCAATGAACCCCATATGGGATAGACCCCAAATCAGGCATATCATAATCACACTTGCCAAAGCCAAAGACAAACAAAGAATCCTGAGAACAGCTCGAGAAAAACAAAAAGTCCCATACAGAAGAGAAACAATAAGACTAAGATCAGATTATTTGGCAGAAACCATGCAGACAAGAAGGCAATGGGATGACATATAAAACCTTGAAAGAAAAAAATTGTCAGCCAGGAATAATATATCCTGCAAAACTCTTATTCAATTATGATGGCGAAATTAGGACATTTCCAGATAAACAGAAATTAAGGGATTATGTAAAAACCAAACTTACAAGAATTATTAAAGGGAGTCCTTCGATCTGAAAACAAACAACATCAATCCACAGGCTGAATCTAGGATGCAGGATTGTACCAGCCAGATACCAACTTAGGAAATGAACTCTCAAGGACTATCCAAAACCAAAAGAATTACAACAGGGAACCAGAGAAATTAATCTGTAAATGACAACAAAATCAGAACAATAAAAGAGGGAATAAATGGTGTAGGTATAGAACCTTCTAATGGAGAGGAAGGCAAGGCAATACCAAGTAATAATAGACTGGTTCAAACCTAGGAAGATAAGGGAAAATTTCAAGGTAACCACAAAGAAACTTAACAAAGCTACTCATCAAAATAAAGAAGAAAAACAAAGTCTCAGTAAAAACAAACCCTACAAAAAGAAAAGAAATGAAAAAAAAAAATCCAGGAACAAAAGGAATTCAGCACAGGACAGTAAGAGGAACAAAGAAAATGTCAGTACCACAAAAATGGTCCCACCAATATATCTCATTCCCCATGCTCTTTGACACTTTTTTGCATCAAGAGATTGGAGATGTGCTCTTCCCCTAGTTCTTGGATGGGCCTTTGTGGCTGTCTCAATCAATGTTGTTGTCAGGTGTTGTTGAGTTGGTTCTGACTCATAGCAATGCTACATAAAACAAAGTGAAACACTGCCCTGTCCTGCGCCATCCTTACAGTCGTTGCTATGTTTGAGCCTATTGTTTGAGCCAATTGTTGCAGCCAATGTGTCAATCAATAGAGTACAGCAAAGTATTGCCATGTGACTTCTCAAGTTAGATCATAAAAACCCCATGCACCTTCTTCCTCCCTTGGGACATGACTCTTGGACCTCAGTCACCATGCTGTGAGAAAGCCCAAGCAAACTGTGGAGAAGCCCATATGGAGAGGAACAAAAGCCCCAAGCCCACTGCCCTGGCTGGCCTCCCAGCCAACAGCCAGAATCAAGTTTTCAGCCATGTGAGTGAGCCATCTTGAAAGTGGATCCTCCAGCCTCAGCTGAGCTGCCCCAACTGGTGCCACATGAAGCAGAGACAAGCTAACTCCACCAAGCCCTGCAATCTGCATATTAATGGGCAAAATAAGTGATTATGGATGTTTTCAGCCACTTCATTTTGGGTATGGTTTGTGTATAGCAATAGATTATTGAAACAGAGGCACACCAAACAAACAAAAAAAAAAAAGCCCACATTTTCTCATGCTCACTCCTACCATACCTTGTCCTTACCTAGAGGAAGTGAAAGAGGAGGGCTTACTGAAAGAAGGCTTTACCTGCCTGGTAAGGGCAAGAGGAACTAAGAATTTCCCCTTTGTCGTACATAGCAAATTCTGTCTACATAAGGAGCTGTCCTGCATTCTGGTAGTGGGGGTCTACTTGCAGAAGGGATAACTGTTAAGCTGCCAACAGAGCTACAGGAGTCTTTTGTCGACAGATCTGATTCCAATAACACAAGTGTGCACATGCCTACACACATACAGCTAATGGATGTCCTCAACCTCTTATAAGCTTCAATATGTTGGAACATCTCTATGGGGTCATTGTTTATGACAATCACCCTCAGGACCAATAACAAGCTTACCCATCCCTGGTAAAGGGATGGATGGAAGATGGTATTCCAGACATGTGTGATCTGTACATGTACACTGAGATGTCAGTGACATACTCATTACCCCACCCATTCTCCAGTACAGATGTAGACAGAGGGATCTACCATGGCGAAGTCTAATACATATATACGATACTCCTGTAAGAGTTACCTATTGCTGCATAACAACAACAAAAGAAAAACATAAACCTTGGTGGCTTAAAACAAATACTTTTAGCTTACAACTCTATGGGTTTGTAATTTTTGCTGAATTTAGTGGGGTGGCTCTGCAAATCTCAACTAGGCTCATTCATGCATCTTTGGTCAGCTAGAGGATTGAGACGTGGTTCAGTGACCTGGGGTGGCTTTGCTCACATGTGTATTAGTTGGCTGACTGTTGCTGGAGTGATGGAGTAATTTTTTATTGGTATTTTCCCTGAAAAAATTCAGTTCATCAAAATTTGATTATTTATTAAGATACAAGTTGAGTATTATCCTCTCAATATGCTCTCTCAATGTCATCCTGTCCAATTTTGCTTTTTTTTTTTTTTTTGTATATGTTTTCTTTTTCTTGATGAGATTTGCCAGTGGTTTCTTCAAAGAGCTACTCATGGGATCACCATGAGTGAGAATCAACTCGATGGGAAGTGGTCCTTCGAAGAACTGGATTGTGAGAATCTTGTGAATCCTATTGCCATTCATTGTGGCATCCTTATTATTTCCTTTTTCCTGCTTTCCCAAACAAATTGTTTGTTTCTAACTTCTTTAGTTGTATATTTTGTTCTTTGTCTATGTATTTGCACTCATAGACATGTTTAATTCAATTTCAAGATATGTAGTATTCTAATCTGGAGTCTGTGGCTGGTGCAAATGGTTACACACTAGCCTATAATTGGAGTTTTATTATGATCCAATAATTTTAAATGAGAATCTTTAAATATTTGGTTATTTTTTAAAGTTTTTTGGTATTCATTTCTTGTTTTATTTTAGCTTGATTAGTAGTGCTAGTGATTTAGAAGAATTATGTCTATTCTACTTGATATTTTTTGCAAATATTTTATAAATGGGAAAAGTATGCTTTCTGTGGCAAAATGTAATACTGTGATTAGTTTAATCTTATTCTTACTCTCTGTGTTTTAATTTGTTGTATGCTTGCTTGATCTTTCAAGTACTCACAGAGTTATATTCTTAACTCCCATAAATATCATCTATCAATTTCTCGTTTTATTTTGATAGTTTTTGCCTTATATACTTTGATGCAGTATTAATAAATACATGAGTGTTCGTGGATGTTATGTATACCCTATGATTTTCTTCAGTTGTCATATTTGTTTTCTGCCTGAAATTTTACTTCTTTTGAAAACACTGATTCTATGTTTTAATTATATTTTAATATATAACTTAATTTTTGTGTTTTGTTTGTGAAACTGTTTGAGAGGCAAATAACCTATGTAGTTGTTAGGTGCTATCAAGTCGGTTCTGACTCATAGCAGCCCTGTGTTCAACAGAACAAAATACTGGCCAGTACTGTGCCATCCTCACAATCCTTGCTATGTTTGAGCCCATTGTTACAGTCACTGTGTCAATCCATCTTGAAGAGGGTCTTCTTGTTCATAGACCTTCTACTTTACCAAGCATGATGTCCTTCTCCAGGGACTGGTCCCTCCTGATAACATGTCCAAAGTATGTGAGACAAAGTCTCCCCATTCTCGCTTCCAAGGATCACTCTTGCTGTGCTTCCTCCAGGACAGATTTGTTCATTCTTTTGGCAGTCAATGGTATATTCAATATTCTTCACCAGCACCATGATTCAAAGGCATCAATTCTTCTTTGACTTCCTTATTCATTGTCTAGATTTCCCATGTATATGAGGTGATTGAAAATACCATGGCTTAGGTCAATCACACTTTACTCCTCAAAGTGAAATCATTGCTTTTCAACACTGTAAAGAGGTCTTTTGCAGCACATTGGCCCATTTAAATATGTTGTTTGATTTTTGACTGCTACTTCCATGAGCGTTGATTGTAGACACAGATAAAATGAAATCCTCGACAACTTCAATCTTTTCTCCATTTATCATGATTTTACTTATTGGTCCAGTTGTTAGGATTTTTGTTTTCTTTATGTTGAGGTGTAATCTATACTGAAGGCTGTCGTCTTTGATTGTCATCAGCAAGTGCTTCAATTCTTCTTTGCTTTCAGCAAGAAGGTTGTGTCATGTGCATATCACAGGTTGTTAATGAGTCTTCCTTCAATCTTGTTGCTGCATTATTCTTCACATTGTCCACCTTCTCATATTATTTGCCCAGGATAGGCTGAATAAATATAGTGAAAGGATACAACCCTGACACACTTTTCCTGATTTTAAACCACTCAGTATTCCTTTGTTCTGTTCAAATGACTGCCTCTTGGTCTATGTATAGGTTCTGCATGAGCACAATTAAGTGATATGGAATTCCCATTCTTTGCAATGTTATCCATAATTTGTTATGATCCACACATCAAATGTCTTTGCATACTCAATCAATAAAACAATGGTAAACATTTTTCTGGTATTCTCTGCTTTCAGCCAAGATCCATCTGACATCAGCAATGATATCCCTCATTCCATGTCCTCTTCTGAATCCAGCTTGAACTTCTGCAGTTCCCTGTCAATGTACTGCTGCAACAATTTTTGAATTATTTTTGCCAAAGTTTTATTTGCATGTAATATTAATGATATTGTTTGATCATTTCCACATTCTGTTGGATCACCTTTCTTTGGAATGGGCACAAATATGGGTCTCTTCCAGTCAGTTGGCCGCGTAGCTGTCTTCCAAATTTCTTGGCATAAACTAGTGAGGGCTTCCAGCGTTTTATCCATTTGTTGAAATATCTCAATTGGTATTCTGTCAGTTCCTGGAGGCTTGTTTCTTGCCAATGCCTTCAGCGTAGCTTGGACTTCTTCCTTGAATACCATCGCTTCTTGATCATAAGCTACCTTCTGAAGTGGTTGAATGTCGACCAATTCTTTTGGTACAGTGATTCTATGTATTCTTTCCATCTTCTTTTGATGTTTCCTGTGTCATTCAATACTTTGCCCATACCCATTATACCTGTTGCCGTAGAGTCAATTCCGACTCATAAGAACTCTATAGGACAAAGTAGAACTGTCCCATAGAGTTTCCAAAGAGTGGCTGGTTGATTCAAACTGCCAACCCTTTGGGTAGCAGCTGAGCTGTTACCCACTACTCCACCAAGGCTACTTTTGTCCATAGAATCCTTCAAAATTACAACTCGAGGCTTGAATTTTTTTTATTCAGTACTTTCAGCTTGAGAAATGCCAAGTGTATTCTTCCCTTTTGGTTTTCTAACTCCAGGCATTTGCACATTTCATTATAATACTTTGTCTTCTCGAGCCTCTCTTTGAAATCTCTTGTTCAGTTCTTTTACGTCATCATTTCTTCCATTCGCTTTAGCTACCCTACATTCAAGAGCGAGTATCAGAGTCTTTTCTGACATCCGTCTTGGTCTGTTCTTCCTTTCCTGTCTTTTTAGTAACCTTTTGCTTTCTTCAGGTATGATGTCCTTGACTTAATTCCACAACTCGTCTGTTCTTAAGTAATTAATGTTCAATGTGTCAAATCTATTCTTGAGATGGTCTCCAAATTCAGGTGGGATATACTCAAGGTCAGATTTTGGCTCTCATGGACATGCTCTAATTTTCATCAGCTTCAACTTGAGCTTGCATATGAGCAATTGATGGTCTGTTCCATGGTTGACCCCTGGCCTTGTTTGACTGATGATATTGAGTTTCTCCATCATCTCTTTCCACAGATGTAGTCAATTTGATTCCTGTGTATTCCATCTAGCAAGATCCAAGTGTATAGTAGCCATTTATGTTGTTAAAAAAGGTATTTGTGGACTTCTGGCAAAATGGCGCTCTAGGCAGAAGCACCACACCATCCTCCACAGCAAAGATCTGAGAAACTAAGCCAAACAGAGAAAACAGCAATCCTGAAACCCTAAAACATCAAATGAAGAGATAAAGAACTCAGCCAAGCACCAAATGGAATGAGAAAACTGACAGAGAACATAGAGCGAGGAGAAACTCATGCAGAGGTCCCCTATCAGCTAACCCAGTGCGGATCCACCATCTTGGACTCCTATCAGAGACCAGCAAACAGGGGGTATGAGAAAGCTGCTTCACGGAGCTTCCAGCAGGAGACAAAATAACCGGTAATTTGCGATATACACTTTCCCAACCCCCACCCTTCTTCACCCCCCCTCAGCCTCCTCTGCTTCCCGCTGCCACAGTCTCTTGTCCAGGAAGCACCAGCTGCTTGGATTCCACCCACCCGCACTAGCCGGCTCCCTGAGAGCCATTTGTTGGCTGCTGATGTTGCTTTTTTCCGCTTCTTTTGATTTGTTACTTACCTCTAACCACGTCCCCCTCCTTTTGCTCAAATACTTGGCTCCGTGCACCATCTTTGCTTCTTCCTGAGGGGCTACAGAGCTCCATTCGAGTGTGGAACTGCTTCCCGGTCTGGGCTGCCAAGCTGGTGGGATCCCAGAGCTTTTGTTTGTTTTGAATTGTTTGTTTGTTTTCTTTTCCTTTTCTCGAGTTGGGAGCCGTTATGGCTGGGTGGTGCTGCACGGGTTGGGACCTACCACCTTGGCTTGCACATATGCACAGAGAGATCCCTGAAGGCATTTCTTTTTTTGTGGGTTTTATATTTCTGTTTTTTTGTGGGGGACTTTTCTTGTTCTTTTTTTTTTAATTTCTTTGCTTTCTTTTCCCTCTTTTTCCCTTTTTGTCTTTATTCATTACTCAGTTTCTCATCTCTCTATACCTTCCTTCTCTTCCTGTTCCCTGAATACCTGGCACTGAATACCTCTATGCCTTCTAGCCAGGCTGTACTGCAACACCTGAGAACAACTTCCCGAGACCAAATAGCTGCACTGGTTGGATACCTGGGAGCTTTGCTGTTCTTTTTCCTTTCTAATTTTTATTTATTCATTCTTTTATTTTATTTTTCTTCTTCTTCCCCTTTTTGTTTTTCTCCATTTCATAATCTCTCATCTCTCCACTCCAACAGCAAGCTCCAGTAGCATTCTTTTTTGTTTGTTAGTATGTTTTTGGCAACTATTCCTCTCTCCTCTCTCCCATATCCATCTTAGTTCCACACATAACAATATCCACCCTCCATCCTCTCTACCTGCACTGTGCGCTTAACATCACACCACCAAGAAGCACAGGCACAGCCTACCAGAACCTGCCCTGCACAGATTACCAACCATCCCTGGTGGCTGTAGTAAGTGCCACAGACAAACCATTCCAGTAACTCCTCTTCAAGTAGACAGGCCCTGCTGTACCATATCTGAGCAACTGACCGTGCCAATTGGAGAAGGAGATGAAAAGTATCGTGCCCACAGACAAGCAAACAACAAAGAACACAAAGCCCACCTGCTCAGACATAGCCAATTTTTTTAAAAAGGATGCAACAAACAAATCTACAATTAATGAACGAGAAAAATTACTGAATGGCCTGAAGACAACAGACAATATAAAAACATTTACAAAAACAGGACAGGATGGTTATAGTAGGTGTCAAAAAAAAAAAACACCAGATGACTTTCCAGTGGAAGAAAAGGCACTAGAACTACCAGATAGGGAATTCACATCTCTAATACTCAAAATTATCCAAGACTTGAAGCAAAAAGCAGACAAAAATGAG
Organism: Trichechus manatus latirostris; assembly: GCF_000243295.1. Lineage (NCBI taxonomy): Eukaryota > Metazoa > Chordata > Mammalia > Sirenia > Trichechidae > Trichechus > Trichechus manatus. The sequence continues at coordinate 192,657 of NW_004444377.1, read as the reverse complement.
GAAAAAATAGACAAATTCATGGAAAAGGCAGACAAATTCCTGGAAAATACAGGCAAAAAATGGAAGAATTCAGAAAATAATGCAGAAACAAAATGACAAAATAAATTCACAACTAGAAATTATACAAAAAAAACAATTAGAAATCCAAAAGATAAACAACAAGATTTCAGAAATGGACAG
>NW_004444377.1:190879-192377 GCF_000243295.1 Trichechus manatus latirostris | reverse complement strand
GGCCCAAAGTCCATCAAATGGGGAAAAGACAGTCTTTTTAACAAATGGTGCTGGCAAAACTGGATATCCATCTGCAAAAAAAATGAAACAGGACCCGTACCTCACACCATATACAAAAACTAATTCAAAATGGATCAAAGACTTAAATATAAAGCCAAAAACCATAAAGTTCATAGAAGAAAAAATAGGACCAATGCTACAGGCCCTAATACACGGCATTAACAGTTTACAAACCATAACCATCAACACACAAACCCCAGAAGATAAGCTAGATAACTGGAATCTTCTAAAAATCAAACACCTATGCTCCTCAATAGACTTCACCAAGAGTAAAGAGAACCTACAGACTGGGAAAAAAATTTTGGACAGTACAAGTCAGACTAAGTTCTAATCTCCATAATCTAGAAGAAAATCCAACACCTCTACAATCAAAAGACAAATAATCCTATTAAAAATGGGCAAAGGAAATGAACAGACACTTCACCAAAGAAGACATTCAAGAGGCCAACAGACACATGAGGAAATGCTCACGATCACTAGCCATTAGAGAAATGCAAATTAAAACCACAATGAGATACCATCTCACCCCAGCATTACCGGCACGAATCAAAAACACTGGAAATAACCAATGTTGGAGGGGCTGCGTGGAGATCGGAACTCTTATGCACTGCTGGTGGGAATGCAAAATGATATAACCATTTTGGAAAATGATACGGTGCTTCCTTAGAAAGCTAGAAATACAAATACCATACGATCCAGCAATCTCACTTCTAGGAATATATCCTAGAGAAATAAGAGTCGTCACTTGAATAGACATATGCACACCTATGTTCATGGCAGCCTTGTTCACAATAGCAAAAAGATGGAAACAAGCTAGATGCCTATCAACAGCTGAATGGATAAATAAAATATGGTACATACACACAATGGAGTGCTATGCAACGAGAAATAACAATGATGAATCTGTGAAGCATCTCTTAACATGGATGAAACTGGAGGACATTACGCTGAGTGAAATAAGTCAATCACAAAAGGACAAATATTGTATGAGACCTCTGTTGTAAAAAACCCATGAAAAAGTTTACACAGAAAAAGTAACAATCTTTGCTGATTACCAGGGATGGGAGGGGTGGGGGTAAGGAAATACTAAATAGGCAATAGATAAGTGGTATCTTTGGTGAAGCGTGAGCCAGTACAGTATACTGGGGAAACTAGCACAACTTGTACAAGAAATGTCATGGAAGCTCCATAGACACATCCAAACTCCCTGAGGGACTGAATTGCTGGGCAGAGGGCTGTGGGGACCATGGTCTTGGGGAACATCTACCTCAATTGACATAACACAGTTTATAAAGACAATGTTCTACATTCTACCTTGGTGAGTAACGTCTGGAGTATTAAAAGCCTGTGAGCAGCCATCTAAGATACTCCACTGGTCTCACCCTTTCGGGAGCAAGGGAGAATGAAGAGAACAGGATACAAGGAAAAGATTAGTCCA
>NW_004444377.1:172412-190256 GCF_000243295.1 Trichechus manatus latirostris | reverse complement strand
TGTTAACCAATGTCATAAAACAATATGTGTACTACTGTTTAATGAGAAACTATTTGTTCTGTAAACCTTCATCTGAAGTACAATAAAAAAAGTAAAAAAATAAAAAAATTTAGAAAAGGTATTTGCAAGGAAGAAGTCGTTGTTCTTTCAAAATTCTATGATGTGATATCCAGCGTCATTAGATATTAATTATTTTATAATGTTTTATTGTGTTTTTGGTGAAAGTTTACACAGCAAATTAGGTTCCCATTTTACAATTTCTATACATATTGTTATGTGACATTGGTTACATTTTTCACAATGTGACAACATTCTCTTTATTTCTGTTCTGGTTGTTCCATTTCCATTAATCTAGTTTTCCTGCTAGCTCTGCCCTTCTCATCTTTGCTTTAGGGGAAATGCTAACCATTTGGTCTCATACAGATTATTTTTTTAAAAAGCACAGTAATTATGGGTGACAGCATTTATTTTATGAGTCAATCTGTTATTTCACTGCAGGGTGACCGCCAGGAGTGGTTTCAGTTCCAAGTTTAAAGCGTATCTCAGGACCACAGTCTCGGGGAGTTCCTCTGGTCTCTACTGGTCCAGTAAGTCTAGCCGTATTTAAGAATTTGAGTTTTTTACTACATTTTCCTCCCACCCTATCCAGGATCATCTATTCTGTCCCTGGTCAAAATGGTCAGCAGCAGTAGCTGGGCACCCTCTAGTTCTTCCAGTCTCAGGACAGATGGGGCCATGGTTCGTGTGGGCTATTAGTCCTGTAGAGTAGTTTCTTCTTTGAGTCTTTGGTTTCCTTCTTTTTCTTTTGCTTCAGATGAGTAGAGATCAACAGTTGTATCTTAGATAGCTGCTCGCAAGCTTTTTAGATCCCAGACACTACTCACCAAACTAAGATGTAAAACATAAACTTTATAAACTATGTTATACCAATTAACTGAGTTGTGCCAAGAGACTACGGTCTTAAGCTTCCAAACTCGGTAAACCAATCCTGTGAGTTGTTTGCTTATGTCTGGGAAGTATCCATAACTGCCCGCTATGTGTTTTATTTTACATATATAAATATATATGCATCACAAACATATATATACATATGCCTACAGATACACCTATATATGCACATGCATATACTCACATATGCCTTCTATACACATATATGCATACATATCTACCTATGTAACCACACATATATTTTTTAGTTGTTATTGCTTTGTTGCAAAACGGTATGTTACAGCATTTACCAAAAAAATCCCTTATTTTTGTGTACTTCTTAGTGTCATCATTTACCTTGGTCAAGTTGTGCAGCCTCCATTAGATGTTGATTATTAATGCAGTTTGAAAATCTATATATTTTTAATGTAATCCAGCCTATTTATATATATTGTAATACCTGCTATGTTTGTTCTTCCAGTATATTGGAATAAGATATGAGAAGCACCATGTTTCACTTCCTTTTATCTCCTCTAATTGGAGCCCTGGTGGCAAAGTGGTTTAGTGATATGGCTGCTAACCAAAATGTCAGTAGTTCAAATCCACCAGCCGCTCCTTGGAAACACTCTGGGCCAGTTCTACTCTGTCCTATAGGGTCTATAGAGATGCTGTGGGTTGAATCAACTCGAGAGCAATGGGTTTTGTTTTGTTTTTTAATAGTCTATTAATAAACACCTGGAGCACATTAATTTTATGGAGCCCTGGTGGTGCAGTGGTTAAGAGCTAGAGCAAGCTATGGCTGCTAACCCAAAAGTCAGCAGTTTGAATCCACCAGTCACTCCTTGGAAACCCTATGGGCAGTTCTACTCTGTCTTATAGGGTCACTATGAGTCGGAATCAACTCGATGACAATGAGTTTGGTTTTTCTGTTTGTTTCAATAGTCTACTAAGTACACATTCTGGTTTTAATTGTTCAACCTAAAATTCTTTATTCAAACCAAGAAAGAAAAATGTACCTTTTGACTCCGCTCTCTCATATGCAGAAAATATGGGAGTTATTATTTTTACTTTCTGATCTTCTACTCTCACATTTTTAAGTCTTTTTAAAAATAAACTGGACCTTCGAATTCCCCATGTGATTAATTTTGCTTTCTTTCTCCAGCATCAGCTATTAGTTGTGATATATGCTTCTAATTTAGTGACTATACAATAATTTAGAGTACGTATATCTTTAACTGGTTTCAGTGTCCATAACAAACACTTTACTATCACAACTTCCCCCTTCTCCCATTCCCAAATTCTTTATAGATGCCAACTTCTTAAGGTTTTTTAATAAAAAAAAATTAATATATGGTCTTGCATATCTAAGAACATCATTATTAGATGTCATCATTAGATGTGAATAAAATCCATGTGTGATCATCTTTTTCCTCCTTGAAACTATAAATATTATTCTAAATCATAGTGGAGAAGTCTGAATTTGGTACCTTTATTGGTAACTTGCTTTTTCTCTGTAGATGATCCTAGGCAGAGATTCCCCCTGTATTCTCCTAATGGAAACATTTTTCCAGAGTGCCCAGTTCTGATTCTTTAGGCACGATTATCATCTGTAAAATAACAAATCCTTTCAATCTACATACTGAGGTTCTAGTTTTTGACACTTTTTAAAATTATACTAACTCAAGAAATAATTCTTTTGGTAATGGCCAATGTTTCAGTTTTCCATGTTATTATCTTTTCAGGGGCACCTATTTCTTTGAGTTGCTTTTTATCCTCTTCACTCATCATCCTCTTTCTTATAACTGCTACCTCTTTATCCATTTTTTCACATATTCTAGCAAGACTTCTCCAGCATTCCTTCCCCATTTGTGATTTCACTTTCTGCAGTTTTATGCATTTTCTTTGCCACTGCAAATGTCCATCTTAGCTCTACTATTAAATTTTTATTTCAACCAGGTCATTTCTAATCTCATTGTATTACCTTTGTATTTAAACTTTTCATGTTTTTGTACAACCTGCTACCTGTCCCCTCAATTTATCTTCTTGTGGTTTGTTGCTCCATGTTTATAGAGGCATGTCCATTTGTATAGTATAAGAATGTTAGTTTTCTAAACAAACTCCAATATATACTCTTACTCTGAGTATCTGCTATGATATCCCCTTTCCTTGAATTTAAATTAGTTTAGGGGGTAGGTAGGGGGGGTTAGACAACATTTTCTTTTTCTCTGTTTACTCTTGGTTCAAATATACCAATGATCTTGAAGATGGCATAGGTCCAGACATTGTTTTATTCTTCTTACGTGCTGTCTCCGTAAGTCGGAGCCAACTCAATGGCAGCTAACAACAGCAACAAGGGAAGTATAGTTAGCCTTGTGTTTCTCCACACCGTGAAATGCATAACTTCATTTTGTTTCTTCCTATCACCCATCCACTGGGCCAGGTAGAGAGCATGCAGACATGCAGTTTCCAGCAAGAAATTATGCTAATGTGAGATCTTCATCCATGTCAACCTCATGTTTTGACACTCTCAATCCGAAGGAATGCAGCAGGCAATCATGACACACTCAGCTTCAGGGCATATCCTTTCCCTCCTCTGACCTAGGGCAATCTGCTCATGGATACAATGTCTTCAACATTTCATGTGGCACTGTAGGGTGCTACTTTGCACTTCCTGCTATCTTTTGTTTCTGGGTAGTCATAGTTTCTGAGCAGATGTATTGAGGGAAGCACTCAGACAAACAAGAGGTTCTGCTCTGTTTTCTGATGACAAAGCTTCATGGTTTCTGAGCTCAGAGTAGGCTGCTGAACAAGGAAATTGCACCTTTCTACCTTATCCTAGGTGAGCAGAAAGACAGTTTAATGAGACAAAGCACAAAACACCAAGGCTCCTCTTAATTCAATTATATCTGACCTTTCACTAGGTCACAATTACTACCTAATTTTTTTTAATGAGCTATTCACCAATCTTGGTTTTCACCTTTTCCTGTTTTCATTTGCCTGCTAGCAGGAATTTGAGGGAAACGGCCTTCAAGGGCCACAATTTAACATCCTGCGAAATCCAGTAGCTATGAAAAATGTCCACTTTGCTATAATCTGGGAAACTCACCATCACTTAAACAGAATACCAAAGAGTCCTTTGCTTTTCTTCCTGTATTTGTTCCATCACAAACTATAGTGCAGAAGTCTGAATTTGTCACTTGTGTTGGTAACTTGCTCATTAACTCTGGATGTTCCTAGGGCATGGAAGTTCCCATTTGGTTCTTGCTCAGGAAATGCCAGGTATGCGCAGATACTCTTATGGAGTAACAATAACATTCCTGGTCTGGAGGAGGTCAGAGATCATGACACTACTCTCTTGTGTTTTTGAAAAGGACTTTTTGTCCCCTTTATCAGCTTTAAATGGGCTACAGGGCTCAGTAATATCAACTCAAGTCATGAAATAGAATTCTCCAATTTAGCACTATGCTGTTTGTTATTGGAGAAACAAAGATGACTGCCCCAACCCCCTGCCTGGAATTCCTTTTTTAGAAAAGAGATTTCAAATCATTATGACTTGACCTAAGTCAGATGTGTGCTATAAATGAGCCGCAGGCTCTGGAATTTCTAAAGATGACTTCACTGAGCACGCTTGCCTGCTTGTAAGTCTGCAGTGTGTCTCAATATCTCTTTAGATGATTCTCACAGTCAGTTCTGATAAATGTTCATGTTTGCCCAAGTGATACTATCTTTCCATATACAAAATCTAATCCAAACTTCTATAAGGAAAAACTGAAATACCTTAATTATAGAAATTTATTATTTATTAACCTGAGAAAGATTAACTTTTTTCTATCATTTATAGTGTAATTTCCCTAGCAACCTCATTCACAAGCAGGATCCATCTTGCTTTATGAAACCCGTTCAATTTTACAGCAGAATGAAAAATCATGTGGGTAGAGAGTATTAGATAGAAATTTGTCTTCTGTGCTGGAGTGCAAACTGAATTCTGTGATAAAACACATTATCTTTGCTCTTTAATTTTAAAAGTAGAGATGAGATGACTCTTTTTGGGGAGGAGTCCTATTTATCTCAGCGTTGGCAGCAACAGCACGGAATTAATCCCCAAGAGACCCTGCTATAGATGAGCAAGGTCTATCAAGGCAAATATATGAAAGAAAAAAAATGGCTACCGTGTGCGAAGTAGAAATGAAAACACCTGAAAGCATGCTATACATGTCCCAATGTGGCCACCAAGGGCAGTATCACCCCGTGTGAATAATTCAGGGGGGAAATTTCAGGAGAACAATGTACAGTGATTACTTTTTAATTACATTAATTTTCCTTCCAATATTACAAACAGGAAATGAATTTCATTTTTCAGTACTTTCATCAGTTGAGATATCCAATTAAAATTAAAATGGGAAATTGATGTTTCTTTGGACTCAATTAAATCTTTCATTTGATTAGTCAGAGCTGAGGGCAGAAAAATGGGCTTGCCCAGAGTTTTGTTGTCCCAGGAAGTATTGAAGCAGGGCATCCAGATTTTCCCGTTTTCTGGAGAACGATCCTGAATTCGATCTCCAATTATAATGTGATTCTAGAAAGATGTCTGATATCAGGAAGAGTCCAACAGCTACTGCTAGACACACTTTTTCATACCAAAAGGTAATTAAGGTCCTTGTCATTTCATCTCAGTCTATTTATTGAAAAATATATTCTTGAAAGAGAATAACTAAGGGAACAGAGCAAGATGGCAAAGTGAGTGGACACTCTCATTTACTCCCCCAGCAACTAACCCACTGAACAACAAATAAAAACAAGCACAAACTGAGATCTCAGAACTCAGGAAGGCAACTGAGGTGTTGGAGAGTTGAGGTGAGTCCAGAAATGGGGAAGAGGAGGAGCAAGGACAGAAGCTTAGAGAACCTACCTACTAACATCAGGAGCACTCGCTAATCGCAGCTATTTTGGGATGGGGCTCGGCAACAGTCGAAACAAGGAACACAGAAAGGGAGCTAACCTGAGGAAGCTGTAGCCCAATTTTTTAAGGCGATGCAAATTGGCCATGAGAATTCATGGGCCACGCAGTTGGGAGGGGACGAAAGGAGATAGTGGTACTGTGAGAGAGCATTGCTGAAGCTCAATGATGCCCGAGACTGATGGGCAGTAGTAGAACCGGGAGGAACTACAAAGGCAATAGAGTGAGGGGAATACTTCAGACTGACAGGTGACACAAAGGGAAATGGCTGGCTACTTGCCCACAATAGGACATCATGGGACAGCCTGTGCAGGAGTGCCCCTGAGGGAAAGACAAAGAGCCCCTACCTTCACCACAGGAAAGTCAAGCCCCTCGCTTACGTCAGTGTCTGTGACCAGATAAAACCCCCCTCCTGCACATGCATATTGAATTCCACAGATTAAGCATCCAGAACTCCTGAATCAGCACTGAAAAAAAAAAAACCTAAGGATAAGAGTGCCTCTAGTGGTTCTCAGGAGCAGATACCAAGCCCACTTCCACTGGCTTGATTATGTCTCATAGAGACTTTCTGGGGTGGAATGGAGTTCCTGTGGGGTTCCAAGGACTATGAGTCTTTTTGGAAGCAGACTGTTGCATCTTTCTTCCAGGAAGTGGCTGACAGTTGCCAGCCTGGCTTTTCAGTTGGCAGTTGGGTGCTTGGCCTTTGAGCTACCAGGGTGTCCAATCAGATAATTTTCCCACAAAAATTAGAATACAAAATTTAAAGTAAATAATATTAAATAATAACGAAATGTCCCAATTTCAACAAAAAATACTAAAACATACAAAGTCACAAGAGAAGAAGGACCAATCAAAAGGAAAACATGAAGAAGAGTAAATTTCTCCTGTGGAGGTCAAACTAATGCAAAGAATTGTTAATTTTCAGACTATGGTGCTAAATATGTTTAAAGAAAGCAAAAAGCACACAGAAAACAAACTAGTGGAGATCAGGAAACAAATGGGGAGACTCAACAAGGAAATTGAAAACATCAAGCAAAAAAAAAAAATGAGAGAGAACTACTGGAACTGGAGAATAAAAGAACTGAATTATAAAAAGCAAGAGAAAAACTCAACTATAAAGTTGAACAGACAAAACACAGAATTAATGAACTAGAAGACAAAATAACAACTTATTTCTTTTTCTTAAGAGAAAAGAACAAAGAAAAGTGAACACAGAAAGAAATATGGGATTTGATTAAGAAATCTAACATTAGAATTATTGGAATCCCAGAGCACCGTGACAACGATAAAGGCATAGAAACAATCTTCCAAGAGAGCATAGAAACAATTTTCCAAGAGATAATCATACAGAATTTCCCAGACCTGAACAGAGAACCAAGCCTGTAAATACAGGAAACTACACAAACCCCAATCAGAATAGACATAAAAAAATCAACTCTGTGCCATATCCTAATAAAATTCTTCTTTTTAACTTTTTAAATATTTATTCATTGATTTAAAAAAATAAACCCATTACATATTAACATAAAAACCTTTTTTGAAAAAGAGCTACTTTCCAAAACAAAAAAATACTTAGTGAGAAAAGTGGTACTGTTTTAAATTTTTGCAAATCTCTTTAATGTCTGGCTTAATTGCACACAGTTGGGTTCTCATATATGCTTCTGCTTTATATCTGTTGCAACATTTTGTTTTAGTTGACATACATGAAGAAAATCTGGCCTCACACAGATAAATAGGTGGAAAAATGAGCATTTGAATAGCATTTTCAGAAAATTGTGGATATTCTTTTTTGACACTGCACCAAAACTTGACAAGTGGTAGTTTTTATGGATTGTTTGCAGTGTGGAATCTGAATCTTTAGCAGTGAATTTTCTTTCTTTGTTACATTAAAATTCATAGGTCTATCTGTTCTTTTAATGGGACTTATACTTATGCATGATTTTATAGCACTGTGCATTGGTCATTTGGAAAATATTGGCTTACTGAGTTAAGCAGATCTTCCTAATGTAAATACATTTCATTAGCAATATAAAAAAAAATTATGTTTCTTACTAGCACCACCTATCTCACCGAAAAAGTTTTCGAGTATTAGGAAACTGTCAGGCTCATAGTGGCAAAATTCTTGTTTTTCCTTGAAAGTTGAATTTAATTATTGGTAACAAATACCATCAGTTACTTTCCCTGAGGCATTAGGATCACTTCATTCGTTTTCATTTAGAAAATATCTGCCAAATACCTGACTGGATAACCTTAGTTTGTCATTAAAAATGATATTCTGTTAAAAAAATAAACATTAATTCACTTGCAACTAAACAGTCAAACAAGTGATTTTCCTCAAGACAACCATTGTACTTCTGTATCCAGAATAAGTGCTTTATGCATACTTCCCCTTTAGTCCACAGAATATTTTTTAAAACTGTACCTCCAGGGTCAAGATTTAATAAAATTATTAATACTTACTGCTTCACCAAAGACATTCTTAAATGAAACTGGCATTCTTTTACTACAAATATGTATTAATAAAGAATGTCTACTAATACAGTTTGGTGCCTCTACAATGATTCATGTTAAGGTGCTAGCAGTTTTATCCACAATGTTTTTGTACCATCACTGCCTATAGCAACACAGTGAAAAAGGCAAACAACACCTTAATGTTATTATTAAAATAGTTTTGACCTTGCATATCCTCCCCAAATGGATCTTGGAAATCTTCAGGGGCCCATGGTTCACACTGTGATTTTTCCTATTCCAACTACTAATTCTTTAGATAACTTAGGCAGACTTGTGTCCTGTAGTACTCATTCCCCTTATCTTTATTCTAGATTGTGAGTACCTTGATGGTAGAGACTGGTAGCTTTATGTCTCTTTTACATTTCCCAGTATGTCTGGCATAGTGTCTTATATATAGTAAGCAGTGAATAAATGTTTGTAAAATTAGTAAATTTCTAGTGTTCTATAGACAATTGAATTATCTCAATTGAATTATCTCAGTTCTGAAACCAAGATGGTTTTGAAACAATGTTGAAAAGAATAATAAAGCAGAAATATTCGTGTGATGGCTCCAATTTCTCTAGGATATATTCCTAGGAGTGGGATTGTTGGATCGTATGATACTTCTATTTCTAGCTTTTTAAGAAAGCGCCAAATCATTTTCCAAAGTGGCTGTATCATTTTACATTCCCACCAGCACTGCATAAGTGTTCCAATCTCTCCACAACCTCTCCAACATTTATTATTTTGTGTTTCTTGGGTTAGTACCAGCCTTGTTGGGGTGAGATGGTATCTCGTTGTGGTTTTGATTTGCATTTCTCTAATGACTAATGATCGTGAGCATTTCTTCATGTGTCTGTTAGCCACCTGAATGTCTTCTTTGGTGAAGTGTCCGTTCATATCCTTTGTCCATTTTTTAATTGGATTATTTGTTTTTCTGTTGTTGAGATGTTGCAGTATCTTGTAGATTAGACCCTTATCAGATGTGCAATAGCCAAATTTTTTTCCCCAGTCTGCAGGGTCTCTTTTTATTCTTTTGGGGAAGTCTTTTGATGAGCATATGTGTTTGATTTTTAGGAGCTCCCAGTTATCTAGTATCTCTTCTGGTATTTGTGCATTGTTAGTTATGGTTTGTATACTATTTATGACATGTATTAGTGCTCCTAGCATTGTCCCTATTTTAAAGTTTTAGATTTTACATTTAGGTCTTTGATTCATTTTGAGATAGTTTTTGTACATGGTGTGAAGTATGGGTCTTGTTTCATTTCTTTTGCAGATGGATATCCAGTTACGCCAGCACCATTTGTTAAAGAGACTGTCTTTTCCCCATTTAATGGACTTTGGGCTTTTGTCAAATATCAGCTGCCCTTAGATGAATAGATTTATATCTGGGTTCTCAACTCTGTTCCATTGGTCTATGTATCTGTTGTTGCACCAGTACCAGGTTGTTTTGACTACTGTGATAGTATGAGGCCTCTCACTTTGTTCTTCTTCAGTAATACTTTACTTATTCAGGGCCTCTTCCCTTTCCATATGAAGTTGGTGATTTGTTTCTTCATCTCGTTAAAAAGTGCCATTGGAATTTGGATGGGGATTTGCATTGTATCCATAGATTGCTTTGAGTAGAATTGACATTTTTGCGATGTTGAGTCTTCCTATCCATGAGCATTGTACATTTTTCCACTTATATAGGTCTCTTTTGATTTCTTGCAGTAGTGTTTTCTACTTTTCTTTAGGTCTTTTACATATCTGGTTAGATTTATTCCTAAATACTTTATCTTCTTGGGGGCTATTGTAATTGGTATTGATTTGGTGATTTCCTTTTCAAAGTTCTCTTTGTTGGTGTAGAGGAATATAACTGATTTTTGTATGTTTATCTTATAACTGATACATCCCTGAAGTCTTCTATTAGTTCCAGTAATTTTCTTGTGGATTCTTTGGGGTTTGCTGTGTATAAGATCATATCATCTGCGATAGGGATACTTTTACTTCTTCCTAACCAATTTGGATGCGCTTTATTTCTTTTTCTTGCCTTATTTCTCTGGCTAGGACCGCCGGTACAATGTTGAATAAGCATGCTGATAAAGGGCATTCTTTTCTGGTTCCCAATCTCAAGCGGAATTCTTTCATTCTCTCTCCGGTCAGAATGATGTTGGCTGTTGGCTTCGTACAAATGCCCTTTATTATGTCAAGGAATTTCCCTTCTATTCCTATTTTGCTGAGAGTTTTTATCAGGAATGGATGTTGGACTTTGTCAAATGCCTTTTCTTCATCAATTGATAGGATCATGTGGTTCTTATCTTCTGTTTTATTTAAGTGATGGATTACATTGATTGTTTTTCTAATGTTGAACCATCCCTGCATACCTGGTATGAATCCCACTTGGTCATGATGAATTATTTTTTTGATATGCTATCGATTTCTATTGGCTAGAATTGTTGAGGATTTTTGCATCTATGTTCATGAGGGATAATGGTCTGTAATTTTTTTTTTCTGGTGTCTTTGCCTGGCTTTGGTATCAGGGTTATGCTGGCTTCATAGAGTGAGTTTGGGAGTATTCCTTCCTTTTCCATGCTCTGAAATGCCTTTAGTAGTAGTGGTGTTAACTCTTCTCTGAAAGTTTGGTAGAATTCTCCAGTGAAGCCATCTGGGCAAGTGCTTTTTTTGTGGGGGAGAGGGAGTTTTTTTATTACCTCTTCAGTCTCTTCTTTTGTAATGGGTTTATTTAGTTTTTTCTACCTGCATTTGTGTCAGTTTAGGTAGGAAGTGTGTTTCTAGAAATTTGTCCATTTCCTCTAGGTTTTAAAATTTGTTGGAGTACAATTTTTCATAGTATTCTGTTATTTATTTTTTTTTTATTTCAATTGGTCTGTTGTGATACCACCTATCTAATTTCTTATTTGGGTTATTTGCTTCCTCTACTGTTTTTCTTTTGTCAGCTTGACCAATGGTTTGTGAATTTTGTTGATCTTTTCAAAGAACCAACTTTTAGTCTTGTTGACTCGTTCAATTATTTTTCCATTCTCTATTTCATTTATTTCTGCTCTAATCTTTATCATTTCCTTTCTTCAGAGTGCCTGGGGCTTCTTTTGCTGCTCTCTTTCTATTTGTTCCAGCCGTAGGGTTAATGTTTTGATTTTGGCCCCTTCTTCTTTTTGGATGTGTGCATTTATTGCTATAAACTGACCTCTAAGCATTCCTTTTGCTGTGTCCCAAAGGCTCTGGTAAGATATGTTTTCATTCTCATTTGATTCTGTGAATTTCTTTATTCCATCCTTGATTTCTTCTATAACCCAGTAGTTTTAGAGCAAGGTGTTGTTCAGTTTCCATTTATTTTACTTTTTCTTCTTGCTGTTTCTGTTATTGCTTTCTACTGTTACGGCTTTATGGTCAGAAAAATGCTTTGTAAGATTTTGATGGTTTGGATTCTGTTAAGTCTTGCTTTGTGGCCTAAAATGTGGTCTCTTCTGGAGAATGTTCCATGTGGGTTAGATATACTTGGCTGCTGTTAGGTGGAGTGTTCTGTATTTGTCTATGAGGTCAAGTTAATTGATTGTGGCATTGAGATCTTCCATGTCTTTACTGAGTTTCTTTCTGGATGTTCTGTCTTTCACCAAAAGTGGTGTGCTGAAGTCTCCTACTATTATTGTGAAGCTATTTCTCTTTTCAATGCTGTTAGAGTTTCCTTTATGTATTTTGGAGCCCTGTCATTGGGTGCATATATATTTATTATGGTTATATCCTCATGATGTAGTGACCTTTAATCATTATATAGTGTCCTTCTTTAGCCTTTGTGGTGGATTTTGCTTTAAAGTTTATTTTGTCAGAGATTAATATTGCCACTCCTGCTCTTTTTTGGTTGTTTTTTGCTTGATATATTTTTTTCATCCTTTGAGTTTTATCTTGTTTGTGTCTTTGAGTCAAAGCTGTGTCTCTTGTAGGCAGCATATAGAGGGATCATGTTTTTTAGTCCATTCAGCCACTCTCTGTCTCTTTATTGGTGCATTTAGTCCATTTACATTCAGTGTAATTATTGATAGGTATAAGATTACTGCTGACCTTTTGATGTATTTTTTGCGTGTGTTGTTGACAGTTTCTTTGTTCCACTTAATTTTCTGTGCTGAGTCATTTTTCTTTATGTATTTTCTTTTCATCTTTTTCATTATTGTTGATTTTGTGTTTGCTGAGTGTTTATGCTTTTCTTCTTTTTTATTTTGATGTGTAGATTTGTTAGCTTCCTTTCTGGTTATCTTAAAATTTACCTTTATTTTTCTAAGTTTAAACCAATCTTTTATTTCTTGATATCACCTTAACTTCGTCTCCATATGGAAGTTCTATGACTACACTATTTATTCCCTTTTTTTGTTTTGGTGTTGTCATCATTTACATATTGATGTCTCTGTTTCCCTATTTTCAGTCTCTTAGTTTTGACTTGTTTTTGCAACTTCCCTATCTGAGTTGATAACTGGTTGTTCTGTCCTGTATTCCAGTCTTGGGTTGTTGTCTGATATTGTTGGTTCTCTAACCAGAGGATTCCCTTTAATATTTCTTGTAATTTTGGTTTGGTTTTTACAAATTACCTTAACTTCTGCTTATCTGGAAATGCCCTAATTTCAGCATCATATTTGAGACAGATTTTTGCTTGATATATCATTCTTGGCTGGCAATTCTTTTCCTTCAAGGCTTTATATATGTCATACCATTGCCTTCTTGCCTGTATGGTTTCTGCTGAGTAGTGAGTGCTTAGTCTTATTGGTCCTCCTTTGTAGGTGACTTTTTGTCTATTACTAGCCACCCTCGAGATTCTTTGTCTTTGGTTTTGGAAAGTTTGATTATAGTATGTCTTGGTGACTTTCTTTTGGGATCTACTCTGTGTGGGGTTTGTTGAGCTTCTTGTCTTTTCACCTTTCATGATATCAGTGGAAGTTTTCTACCAGCAAATCTTCAACAATTCTCTGTGTTTTCTGTTATTTCCCCTTCCCCCCGATTCTGGTACTCCAATCACTCATAGGTTTTTCCTCTTCATAGTGTTCCACATAATTCTTAGACTTTCTTCATTTTTTTAAATTCTTTTTTCCAATTTTACTCAAATAAATTGGTCTCAAGGGATTTATCCTCAACCTCAGTTATTCTGACTTCCATTACCTCATTTCTGCTCCTATGACCTTCTATTGAGTTGTCTAATTCTGAAATTTTACTGTTAATCTTTTGGATTTCTAGCTGTTGTCTCTCTGTTGTTTCTATCAGCCTGTTAAATTTATTGTTGCGTTCTTGTATTGTTTTCCTGAATTCCTCTGTTGATTTGTCTGTGTGTTCCTTGGTTTCGTCTGAGTTTTGCCTGATATCCTTCCTGAATCTTTTGAATTTTATCTCAGGTAATTCCATGACCTTATCTTCCTCCAGAAATTTTCCTGGTTCTTTATTTTGGTCGCTTGCTGAAGCTATCTGACCTGCTTCTTTATGTGACTTGATATTGATTGTTTTCTATGAGCCATCAATAAGTTATTATATTTATTTATTGTATGTTTGCTTACTGTGTGCTAGCTTTTTGTTTTGTTTTGATATGCCCAAGCAGGCTGGTCATGTGAGCTACTTTGGTTACTGGCATCTTTGAAGCCCTCATGTCCTGTCTCCAGGTGGTTAGAACAGCTACTAGGTGTGTAAGCCCAGGAGTCTGTTCACTTTTCTTGTGCAGGTGCAGCACAGGTATCCAGGTTGTTGCTCACTGAGTGTGTGGTGCAGACTCTCACTTACAGTCCTAGATGGGCAGGGCTGTGTAGGGGTGTTTGGAGCAGGCACAGGTATCTTGATCCAGTAGTGGCTATGTGCGGGGCAAGGCAGGGGGTTGACAGCTTCCCCTGGGTGCCTGGGTGGAGGGTTTGTCCATGTCCTCTAGACAACCCAGGGGGTGAGTATTGCAGCTGGTTCTTGGGCACACGATGCTGTTGGCTGGGGTGACTGAAGTACTACTTATTCTCAGACCCCTGTCATGGATGGCTACATGGAATGGGTGGTACCACCAGCCCAATATGGGTGGGTGAGGTCCCCGCTTAATGGGTAGGGTGATGTCAAATGTTACGAATCTGCAACTCCCCCTTGGCTGCTGCAGTTGAGAATAGGTTTCTGGTGTATGCCCTGTTGTTTTATTCTAAGGAGGGCATGTGCTATTGAATCGGCCCACACAGGTCTAGGCAGGGAAGAAGGGGACTGCAAGTCTGTGGACTCCTCATGCCAGTGCTTAGGCAAAGGTGCAGGGCCTTCTGACCTGCCCTAAGTTCCTGACTTAGGGAGTGTGGTTTTTTTTTTAAAGCCACAAGACTGGTTTGGGGGCAGATAGCCCTGAGTTCTGGCTTAGGGGGCACAGTAGTTGTTGAATACTGCCAGACTGGTGTCAGACTGGAGCAGGGTGGGGGGTGAGTGAGGGGAGGCACTTCTCTGCTGTGAAAATCCCAGAGAGGGAGGGGTTATTTTGTCCCCAGTAAGTTAGATGCTTGCATTTAAATTTCTCAGGTCCAGTACCACTTCCATCTGGCTCCAGAGGCTTGTGAAGACTCACTGCCACCCAGCTTCACCTGACATGGTCATATCCTAATAAAATTTTTAAAACCAAAGACAAGGAGAGAATTCTGAAAGCAGTAAGAGAAAAATGCTATATAACACATCAAGGGTCTTTCATAAGAATCAGTAAAGATTTCCACCCAGAAACTCTAGAGTCTAGAAGATAGAGGAGTGACGTATACAAAATAGTGAATGAAAACAATTACCAACCAAGAATTCTTTACCCAGAATAGCTGTCATTCAAAAATGAGGGGGAAATAAAGACATTCCCAAGCAAACAGAAGCTCTGGGAATTTGCAACTACCAGAACAACTTTCCAAGTATTACTCAAGGGAGTACTCCAAATGTAAAGGCAAGAGTATTAAATAAATACTTGTATCTATACACAGGAATAAATAAATAAATAAGAGAGAGGAATCTCCAAAAAATCAACAACGTGAGCTACCATATGATATTTTCAGGGAATAAACTCAATATTTAAATCCCACAAACAATACAACATCAAGTTTTTAAAAATAAACACAAAGTAAACTTATTAATATTGGTTCTACATTGATGTTAATGGACATACACCAACAAAAATGGGGGGAAGCATGTCAGGAATAGACTTATTATGTTAAGGCTGTATGTTAACTGCTGTTTATATGTTAAACATTGTTGCAACTGTAAGTTGTATAATGTAATATATGTGATAATCAATTATAAATCACCAAGAAAAACCATTCAGAAGAAAAGATGAAAGAAAGCAAAAAGGCTTGTCACAAGAAAACAGCCAAACACAAACAAAAACAGAAAAATCAAAATAAAAAAAAACAAAGAAGATACAAAACACACACAAAAAAATAGGAAAATGAGCAAGGTGGACCCTTCGTTTTCAGTAATAACCTTACAAGTAAGTAGTATAAATGCTCCATGCAAAAGGCAGAGAGTGGCAGAATGGATAAAAAAATAAATAAATAAAAAACATGATCTATCCTTTTGCTGCGCACAAGAAACACACCTTGGACGTAAGGACATAAACCGACTGAAAATAAAAGTATGGAGAAAATTATCCCATGCAACCATAAACAATAAAAGAGCAGAGGTGGCCTTACTGACATCAGATAAAATAGACCTTAAATAAAAATCTATTACAAGAGATAAAGAAGGATATTACATAATAATAAAAGGGTCAATCCAGCCAGAAGACAAAACAATTATAAATATATATGCACCTAACAGCAATGCACCAAAATACATGAAAAAAATATTGACTTATATGAAAGGAGAAATAGACAACTCCACAATAATAGTAGGGACTTCAACATACCATTTTCAATTATAGACAGAACATCTAAAAAGAAGATCACTAATGACATGGAGACCTTAAATAAAACCATAAGTCAATTACACCTAGCAGACATATATAGAACATTCCACCCAGCATCAGAAAAATACTCTTCTCCAGCACATGTAGATCATTTTTCAGAATAGACCCTATGTGAGGACTTGAAACAACTGTCAATAAATTTCAAAAGGTTGAAATCATACAAAGCATCTTCTTTGAGCATAACAAATATGAAGCTAGAAATCAACAACAGGAAAAACAAAGAAAAATAAATAAATACATTGAAACCAAATAATACACTACTAAAAAACTATTGGGTCATAGAAGAAATCAAAAGTGAAATTTAAAAATTGCTAGAATCAAACAAAAATGAAAACGCAACATATCAAAACCTTGGAGCCCTGGTGGCACAATGGATGAGCATTTGGCTACTAACCAAAGGGTCAGCAGTTCGAATCCACGAACTGCTCCTTGGAAATCCTATAGGGCAGCTGTCCTATAGGGTCAGAAACGACTCAAAAGCAATGAGTTGGGTTTGGTTTGGTTTTATCAAAATCTTTGGGACAAAGCAAAAGCAGTACTCAGAAATTCATAGCAATATGTCTACCATAAAAAAGAAGAAAGAGACCAAAATATAAACCCAAAAACTATAAAGTTCATGGAAGAAAAAATAGGACTAACGCTAGAGGCCCTAATACACAGCATTAACAGGATATAAACTATAACCATCAACACACAAACTCCAGAAGATAAGCTAGATAACTGGGATCTTCTAAAAATCAAACACCTATGCTCTTCAAAAGACTTTACCAAAAGAGTTAAAAAAGAACCTACAGACTGGGAAAAAATTTGGGGGCATTACAAGTCAGACAAAGGTCTAATCTCTATAATCTACAAGAAAATCCAACACCTCTACAACAAAAAGACAAATAATCTTATTAAAAAATGGGCAAAGGAAATGAATAGACACGTCACCAAAGAAGACATTCAAGCGGCCAACAGACACATGAGGAAATGCTCACGATCACTAGCCATTCAAGAAATGCAAATTAAAACCACAATGAGATAGCATCTCACCCCGGCATTACTGGCACGATTCAAAGACACTGGGAATAACAAATGTTGGAGGGGCTGCAGGGAGATGGGAACTCTTATGCACTGCTGGTGGGAATGCAAAATGATACAACCATTTTGGAAAATGATATGGCGCTTCCTTAGAAAACTAGAAATAGAAATACCATACGATCCAGCAATCTTACTTCTAGGAATATATCCTAGAGAAGTAAGAGCCATCACACGAATAGACATAAGCACACTCATGTTCATGGCAGCCTTGTTCACAATAGCAAAAAGATGGAAACAACCTAGATGCCCATCAACAGATGTATGGATAAAGAAACTATGGTACATACACACAATGGAGTATTATGCAACAATAAAGAACGGTGATGAATCTGTGAAGCTTCTCATAACATAGAAGAAACTGGAAGACATTATGCTGAGTGAAACAAGTCAATCACAAAAGGACAAATATTGTATGAGACCTCTATTGTAAAAACTCATGAAAAAGTTTACACACAAAAAG
>NW_004444377.1:150871-171503 GCF_000243295.1 Trichechus manatus latirostris | reverse complement strand
AAAAAAAAAAAAAAGGTTGAGAAGGGAGAGTGTTGACATGTCTGGGGTTGTTAACCAATGTCATGAAACAATATATGTACTGGCTGTTTAATGAGAAACTATGTGTTCTGTAAACCTTCAACTAAAGTACAATAAAAAAAAGAAGAAAGATCCAAAATCATTAACTTAAACCAAAAAATTGAATAAATAGAAAAGGAAGAGCAAAAGAAGCCAAAAGCTACCAGAAAAAAGGAAATAATAAAGATCAGAGCAGAAATAAATGAAATAGAAAAATAGGAAGAATCAACAAAATCAGAAATTGGTTCTTTGAAAGGATAGACAAAATAGACAAGTCAGTGGCTAGACTGACAAAAGAAGAAAGAAAAAAAAAAAACAGAAGAGGCATATAACCAAATTAAGAAATTAAATTTGGTGACATTACAACTGATCCAACAGACATAAGGAAGATCACAACTGATCATTATGAAAAATTGTACTCCAACAAATTTGAAAACCAAGATGAAACGGACAGATTTTAGAAACACATTACCTATCCAAACTAACACAGAGATAGAAAATTTAAACAGACCCATTACAAAATAAGAGATTGAAGGTGTCATCATAAAACCGTCAACAACAACAACAAAAAAGGTCAGAACCAGATGGCTCCACCAGAGAATTCTAGCAAACATTCAGAGAAGAGTTGACACCGATCCTACTCAATCTCTTCAAAAACATAGAAGAGGAAGGAACACTACCGAATTTCTTCTATGAAGCCAGCATAACCCTGATACATAAACCAGGCAAAGAAATCACACACAAAAAAAAAGGAGAAAATTACAGACCAATTTGTCCTTATGAATATGTTGTTCTGTTGTTAGGTACCATCAAGTCAGTTCCGACTCATAGAAAACTTGTGTACGAAACACTGCCCAGTCATGCACCATCCTCACAATAACAATTGTCTGAGTTCATTGTTGCAGCCGCTGTCAATTCATCTCATTAAGGGTCTTCCTCTTTATTGCTGAGCCTCTACTTTATCAAGCATGATATCTTTCTCCAGGAAATCATCCCTCCTGATAACATGTCCAAAGAACTCAAGACAAAGTCTCGCCATCCTCCCTTCTAAGGAGTATACAGGCTGTACTTCTTCCAAGACAGACTTGTTCTTCTTCTAGCAGTCCATGGTATATTCAGTATTCTTCGTCAACACCATAATTCCAAGGTATCAATTGTTCTTCAGTCTTCCTTATTCATTGTCCAGCTTTCACATGCATATGAGGTGACTGAAAATAACATGGCTTGGGTCAGGCGCACCTTAGTCCTCAAGGTGATATCTTTGCCTTTTGATACTTTAAAATGGTCTTTTGCTGCAGATTTGCCCAATGCAATATGTTGTCTGATTTCCTGACTACTGATTCCATGGGCATTGACTGTGGATCCGGGTAAAATGAAATTTTTGACAAGATCAGTATTTTCTTTATTTATCATGATGTTACTTATTGGTCCAGTTGTGAAGATTTTTGTTTTCTTCACGTTGATGTGTACCATAATGAAGGCTGTAGTCTTTGATCTTCATCAGTAAATGTTTCAAGTCCTTTTCACTCTCAGCAAGCAAGGTTGTGTCATCTGCATATCACGCAGGTTGTTAACGAGTCTTCCTCTAATCCTAATGTCATGTTGTTCTTCCTATAGCCCAGCTTCTCGGACTATTTGCTCAGTATACAGATTTGATAAATATGATGAAAGGATACAACTCTGACCCACACCTTTCCTGATTTTAAACAATGCAGTATCCCCTTGTTCTGTTCAAAGTACTGCCTCTTGATCTATGTACAGGTTTTGCATGAGCATAATTAAGTATTCTGGAATTCTCATTCTTTGCAATGTTATCCATATTTGTAATAAACATAGATGCAAAATTTTTCAACAAAATTCTAACCAACAGACTTCAGCAACATATCAAAAAAAATCGTATACCATTATCAAGTGGGATTCATTTTAGGATTACAAGGGTGGCTCAGCATTAATATCAATCAATGTAATCCACCCCATAAATAAAACAAAGGAAAAGAATGATACGATCATATCAATTGATGCAGAAAAGGCATTTGATAAGATTCGATACTTTTCCTGATAAAAACTCTCAGCAAAATAGGAATAGAAGTGAAATTTCTCAACATAATTAAGGGCTGTAGGAAAAACCAACAGCCAACATTATACTCAACAGAGAAAGGCTGACAGCCTTCCCTTTGAGAATGGGAACAAGACAAGGATACCCATTATCACCACTCTTATTCAACATTGTACTGAAGGTCCTAGATAGAGCAATGAGACAAGAAAGAATTAAAAAAGTATCCAAATTGGAAAGAAAAAAGTAAGACTATCTCTGCAGATGACATAATCCTATACACAGAAGACACTAAAGATTCATCAAGAAAACTGCTAGAACTAATAAGAGAATTTAGCAACATTACAGGGTACAAGATCAATACACAAAAAGCAGTTGGGGTCCTCTACACTAAAAAAGACTACTATGAAAAAGAAATCAAGAAAATAAAACCACTATAATAGCCTGCAAATCAATAAAATATCTAGAAATTAACCTATTGAGGAACATAAAAAAATTATACAATGAAAATTATAAAACACTACTACAAGAGACAAAAAGAGACATACAAAAATGAAAAGCCATCCCACACTCATAGATTGGAAAACAATATACTGAAAATGTCATTTCTACCTAAAGCAATCTACAGATACAATGCAATCCTGATACAAATCCCAACAACATTCTCTACTGAGATGGAAAAACCAATGACCGACTGCATATGGAAAACAAAGAAATCTTGAATATCCAAAGCAATACTGGAGAAAAAGAACAAAGCAGGAGGTCTCACATGCCCTGATATCACAACACACTAGACAGCCACTGTAATCAAAACAGTCTGCTATTGGTTCAACGATAGACACATGTATTATTGGAATAGAATTGTGAACCCAGAATTAAACTCAGCCATCTATGTGCAACTCATTTCAACAAGGGGCCAATGTCCTTTCGGGGGGGGGGGGGGCAGAAATAGTCTCTTTAATAAATGGTGCTGGGAAAACTGGATATTCACCTGCAGAAAAATGAAACAGGACCATAACTCAGACCATACACAAAAACTAATTCAAAATGCATCAAAAACCTAAATGTTCAACCTAATACCATAAAATTCTTGGGGGAAAACTATGGGATCTAATCTTCTTAAAAATAGGATAACAAATACAATAAATACAAGAATAGAAGACAAAATAGATAGATGGGACCACATAAAAATTAAAAGCTTATACTCATCAAAAGATTTTATTAAAAGAGTAAATAAACAACTTACAGACTGGGAAAAAATCTTAGGAAACTACTTATCTAATAAAGGTCTAATCTCTAAAATCTATAGAACTGCAACAACTCAACAACAGAAAGACAAACAACCCAACCATAAATAGGCAAAGGACATGAACAGAACCTCCACCAAAGAGGACACCCAAGCAGCCAACAAACATGACGTTCATGATCATTAGCCATTTGTTGTAGTGTTAGGTACCCTCAAGTCGGTTCCAACTCATAGCATCCTTATGAACAACAGAATAAAACACTGCCTGATAGTGTGCCATCCTCAAAATCGTTGTTATGGTTGAGACCATTGTTGCAGCCACTGTGTCAGTCTATCCAGTTGAAGGTCTTCCTCTTTTTCGCTGACCCTCTACCAAGCATGATGTCCTTCTACAGGGGTGGTTCCTCCTGATAGCATGTCCAAAGTACATGAGACGAAGTCTCACCATCCTCACTTCCAAGGAGTATTCTGACTATACTTCTTCCAAGGCAGATTTGTTCTTCTTCTAGCAGCCCATGTTATATTCAATATTCTTAGCCAACACCGTAATTAAAAGGAGGCCATTCTTCTTCAGTCTTCCTTATTCATTGTTCAGCTTTTACATGCATATGAGGCGACTGAAAACACCATGGCTTGGGTCAGGGGCACCTAAATCTTCAAAGTGACATCTTTGCTTTTTAACACTTTAAAGAGGTTTTTCGCAGCAGATTTGCCAAATGCACTACGTTGTATCATATCCTGACTGCTGCTTTCACGGGTGTTTATTGTGGATCCAAGTAAAATTAAATCCTTGACAACGTCAATCTTTTCTCTGTTTATCATGATGTTGTTTATTGGTCCTGTTGTGAGGATTTTTTATCTCTTTACGTTAAGGTGTAATCCATACTAAATGTTGTAGTCTTTCATCTTCATCAGTAAATGCTTCAAGTCCTCTTCATTTTGAGCAAGCAAGATTGTGTCATCTGCATATAGCAGGTTGTTAATGAGGCTTCCTCCAATCCTGATGCCATGTTTTTCCTTATATAGTCCAGCTTCTCTGATTATTAGCTCAGCATACAGATTGAATTAAGTGTGGTGAAAGGATACAACCCTAACGCACACCTTTCCTGACTTTAAACCACATAATATCCTCTTGTTCTGTTGAAACGACTGCCTCTTGGTCTATGTACAGGTACCTCATGAGCACAATTAAGTGTTCTGGAATTTCCATTCTTTGCAATGTTATCCATAATTTGTTGTTATCCACACAGTTGAATGTCTTTGTACAGTCAATAAGACACAGGTAAATATCTTTCTGGTATTCTCTACTTTCAGCCAAGATCCGTCTGGTATCAGCT
Source organism: Trichechus manatus latirostris (assembly GCF_000243295.1). Lineage (NCBI taxonomy): Eukaryota > Metazoa > Chordata > Mammalia > Sirenia > Trichechidae > Trichechus > Trichechus manatus. The sequence continues at coordinate 166,810 of NW_004444377.1, read as the reverse complement.
ATGATATCCCTCATTCCATGTACTCTTCTGTATCTGGCTTGAACTTCTGGCAGTTCCCTGTGATATGCTTCTGCAACTGCTTTTGAATGATCTTCAGCAAAATTTTACTTGTGTGTGATATTAATGATATTGTTCGACAATTTACATATTCTGTTGGATCGCCTTTCTTTGGAATGGGCACAAATATAGATCTCTTTCAGTTGGCCAGTTAGCTGACTTCCAAAATTTCTTGGCATAGACCAGTGGACACCTCCAGCACTGCATGTGTTTGTTGAAACATCTCAACTGGTATTCCGTCAACTTCTGGAGCCTTTTTTTTGTTTTCACCATTCCTTCAGTGAAACTTGGACTTCTTTCTTCAGGACAATTGGTTCTTGATTATACACTACCTCCTAAAATGGTTGAATGTTCACCAATTCTTTCTGGTATAGTGACTCTATGTATTCCTTTCATCTTCTCTGAATGCTTCCTGTGTCGTTCAATTTTTTTCCTGCAGAATCCTTCAAAATTGCAGCTCGAGGCTTGAATTTTTTCTTCAGTTCTTTCAGCTTGAGATATGCCGAGCCCCTAGCCTTGTTCTGAATGATGATCTTGAGCTTCTCTGTCATATCTTTCCACAGATGTAGTCAATTTTATTCCTGTGTATTCCATCTTGGGAAGTCCATGTGTATAGTCACTGTTTATGCTGTTGAAGAAAGATATTTGCAATGAAGAAGTTGTTGGTCTTGTAAATTTCCCTTTTGGTTTTCTAACCCAGGTCTTAGCACATTTCATAATAATACTTGTCTTCTCAAGTCGCCCTTTGAAATCTTCTGTTCAGCTCTTTTACCTCACCATTTCTTCCTTTAGTTTTAGCTACTCTACGTTCAAGAGCAAGTTTCAGTGTTTCCTCTGACATCCATTTTGGTCTTTTCTTTCTTTCCTGTCTTTTTAATGGCCATTTGACTTCTTCATGTATGATGTCCTTGATGTCATTCTACAACTCGATAGGTCTTCAGTCATTAGTGTTCAGGGCATCAAATCTATTCTTGAGATGGTCTCCAAATTTAGGTGGGATATACTCAAGGTCATATTTTGGCTCTTGTGGACTTGCTCTAGTTTTCTTCAACTTCAACTTGAATTTGCTCAAAGCAATTGATGGTCTGTTCTACAGTCGTACCCTGGCCTTGTTCTGACTGATGATATTGAGCTTCTCTGTCATATCTTTCCACAGATGTAGTCAATTTGATTCCTGTGCATTCCATCTGGGGAGGTCCATGTGTATAGTTGCCGTTTATGTTGTTGAAAAAAGATATTTGCAATGAAGAAGTTGTTCATCTTGCAAAATTCTATTACAAGATCTCCAGCATCTTTTCTATAACCAAGGCCATATTTTCCAACTACAGATCCTTCTTCGTTTTCAATGTTCACATTTCAATTACCAGAAATTATCAATGCATGTTGATTGAACGTTTGATCAATTTCAGACTGCAGCAGTTGATAAAAGTCTTCAATTTCCTTATCTTTGGCACTAGTGGTTGGTACGAAAATTTGAATAATAGTCGTATTAACTGGTCTTCCTTGTAGGTTTATGGATATTATCACTGATAGCATTTTACTTCAGGATAGATCTTTAAATTTTGGGTTTTTTTTGACAATGAATGTATGCCATTCCTTTTCAATTTTTTGTTCCTGGCATAGTAGACCATATGATTGTCCGATTCAAAATGGCCAGTACCAGTCCACTTCAGCTCATTAATGCCTCGGAGATTGATCTTTATGCAGTCCATTTCATTTTTGACGACTTCCAGTTTTCCTAGATTCATACTTCATACATTCCATGTTCCGATTATTAATGGATGTTTGCAGCTGTTTCTTCTCATTTTGAGTCATGCCACCTCAGCTGATGAAGGTCCTGATTTACTCCATCTACATCATTAAGGTTGACTCTAAAGACCTTCCCCAGTCATATTTTGAGTGCCTTCCAACTTGAGGGGCTCATCTTTTGACACTATGCCAGAAAACGTTCTGCTGCGATTCATGAGGTTTTCACTGGCCAGTTTTTTTCAGAAGTAGACTGTCAGGTCCTTCTCCTTAGTCTGTCTTATTTTGGAAGCTCTGCTGAAACCTGTCCACCAAGGGTGACCCTGAATGTATTTGAAATAGTGATGGCATAGCTTCCATCATCACAGTAACACACAAGCCACTACAGTACAACAAACTGACAGACATGTGGGAGTATATACCCTAGAGAATAAAAATAATCATATGAACAGACATATGCACACCTATGTTCATTCTTGCTTTATTCACAATAGCAAATGAATGGAAACAACCAAAGTCCCCATCAACAAAACAATGGACAAGCATACACACAATGGAATACTATGCAACATAAAGAACAATGATGAGTCTGTGAAACATATTATACCATGGATGGACCTGAAGGGCATAATGTTAAGTGAAATAAGTCAAGCATATAAAGACAAATATTGTATGATCCCTCTTTTATAAGAAGACAAGAATAGGTGTATATAGAGAGCAATGTTCATTACTGGTTACCATGGGGGGCAAGAAGAAAGTATGCTTTAAATAGTAGAGACTTGTTATAATTATTGTTTTTCTTTTTGGTGATGGGAAAAGTGGCACTGAATGTGAATATAGTGAGCACAGCACAACCAAAGTAAAAATGAATGTTTCAGCACATACGGATGGGTACAGGCATATTGGTATATGGGTAGGTACAGGTGTGCACATAGGTGAGAACAGATAGAGGTATCTATAAACTAAAAAACCAAACCCATTGCCGTCAAGTTGCTTCCAATGCATAGCGACGCTATAGGACAGATTAGAACTGCCCCATAGGGTTTCCAAGGAGTGGCTGGTGGATTCAAACTGCCAACCTTTTTGTTAGCAGCCAAGCTCTTAACCACTGTGCCACCAGGGCTCCAATAGGTACGTGTAAATATAAATATGTGGGTACAGGAAAATATATTCATTTAAGACACAAATAGGATACTCCACAGGCAGAACCAAACACTTTCCAAGATTGGATTTCTGAGTTTGAAACCTTAGGACCATAGTCTCAGAGGGCAACTCAGTCAATTGGCATACCATATAATAAAAAACAAAAAACTCACTGCCATTGAGTCAACAACCTATAGGACAGAGTAAAACTGCCCTATAGGATTCCCAAGGCTGTAAATCTTCAGGGAAGTAGACTGCCACATCTTTCTCCGCAGAGTGGGTGGTGGGTTTGAATTGGATAGTAAGGCCCAAGTGGCAGAGCATCCTGCACAGCAGCCTGAACCTGTTGCAGAGCCTTCTCTTGTTCTGGCCCCACTCAAAACTAGTAGCTTTTTGAGTCACTTAATAAATAGGTCAGAGTAGCACACCTAAATGAGGAATATGCTGCCTCCAAAATCCAAACAGGCCCACTAGGCATTGTGCCTCCTTTTTAATTATGGGAGGAGCCAGATGCATTATTTTTTCCTTCACTTTAGAGGAAACTTCTCAACATGCCCCACATCACTAGACCCCTAGAAATTTCACTGAGGTGGAAGTTCCCTGAATTTTTGTGGGATTAATTTCCCACCCTTTAGCATGCAAATGTTTTACCAACAAATCCAGAGTCATTGACACTTCTTCCTCAGTAGGTTCAGTCAGCATAATGTCATCAGTGTAATGGACCACTGTGACGTCTTGTGGAAGGGAAAGGTGATCATGGTCCCTGCGGACTAAATAGTGATGTAGGGCTGGAGAGTTGATGTACCCCTGAGGTAGGCAACTAAAGGTGTATTATTGGCCTTGTCAGCTAAAAGCAAACTACCTCTGATGGCTCTTTGAAACAGGTATGGAGAAAAAGGCATTAGCCAGATCAATAGCTGCATACCAGGTACCAGGAGATGTACTCATTTGCTCAAGCAATGAGACTACATCTGGAACAGCAGCTGCAGTTGGAATCACCACCTGGTTAAGCTTTTGATAATCCACTGTCATTCTCCAAGATCCATTTTTTTTTTTTTTTTGCACAGGCCAAATAGGCGAGTTGAATGGGGTTGTGGTGAGAATCACCACCTCTGCATCCTTCAAGTCCTTGATGGTGGCAGGAATCTCTGAAATCCCTCCAGGAACATGGTATTGCCTTTGATTTACTATTTTCCAAGGTAAGGGCAGTTCTAATGGCCTCTGCTTGGCTTTGCCTACCATAATAGCCCTTACTTCATTTGTCAGGGATCCAGTTGCGGGTTCTGCCAGTTGCTATTCCAATTGTGCACTCTGGAAGTGGGGAAATCACTATAGGATGGGTTCAGGGACCCACTGGACCTACTATGAGATGGACATGAGCTAAGACTCCATTAATAACCTGCCCCCACTCTGGTTTTGGAATTAGTGTCAGTTCAAAGCCAGTATCCGGTAATCCCCGAAAAATCTGATTATTTCCTTTTTCCCAATTAACAGTCACTCTTGTAAAAGGCTGTAGATCCCTTTGGGGAAGACTGGGAGAAACCGTAACAGTATAAATTTTTGGCAGTATATTGAAGTCCTTCCTCAAAGGGACCCAGCCTCCCCGTCAATCAAGGGGTTGTGAGTCTGTAAACTTGCTCATGTCTGGGAATTGATTGAGGGGTCTTGACTCTCTATTCTGGCGATTCAAGTTAGATTGCTGTTCACTTGACCCAGAATTCATCCTCTTGTACAGATCAAATAAATATTTAGGAGATTTCTTATCTATTTCACTCCTAGGGACACTATGACTAAGTAGCCAACGCCATAAGTCATATGAGTCAGTCTATTCTGATTACTGCTTTGACTCTGCTGTCCATTTTGGTAACCACTCCCACTTTGTATTTGTTGATTGAGTGCTGCCGCTTGGCCCCTACCACCACGGGGTCCAATTGGCCCATTGTAGTTAGACGGCTTAATTCAGTTAGGGTAATTCCCACTGTCAAATCTGACTTACGTAAAATAGCAATCACAGCAGTCTTCAAAGATGCTGGGGCTCCCTTCACAAACTTGTTCCTCACTGTTGTGGTAAAAGGTGTGCCCTCTGGGCACTCCATGTGTGGCACATGGGTCTAACCTGATAAATCCACGCTAGCACGCCAATTTCGCTAAGCCTTTGGATACCTTCTTCCACAGTAAAGCAGGACAGGTCTGGTATTGTAACTTGATTTAGTGTAGGCCACACCATAGTCCATGCTTCCACAATCCAACCAAATTAACTACTAGATCCTTTCCTAACTTCTCGAGCCGAAACATTGAATGAAGAATCTGTACTTAGTGAGACCGTGTCAATAAACTCAGACTGATCATCTTTATATTCCTTGGACCATTATCCCACACCCTTAATTGCCATTCCCATATATATTCTCCAGGTGTCTGTTTGTACATATTAGAAAAGTCGAGTCCTTTCAGAGTGTAGTTTACCACCTCCCGGGTTACACTTTGTACTTCACCTTTTGGGCCTCACTGGGACTTAAGTCTAGTTATGGGTCTAGAAGCCAAAAATGGTGAGGAAGTGTTTTTGAGAACATTCAGCATTGTCTTGTAAAGCACCCGCCTCAGCTGATGTCTCAGGTGATGACTCAGACAAAGGTGCTTGAGATGCAGGTGGGTTAATCTCATTAGATGGGAGCAGAGGTGCTAACGGTTCTGTTGGCAGGAGTGATTAAATGCAATTTATGGGCTCAGTGCCTTCAGCTTCCTGATTATCTGCCCATATGTCCCCATCCCAGGTTTCAGGATCCCCATTCTTCCCAATCAATGCCCTCACTTTAACTTCAGACACCTCTCGAGATTGGCAATTGATTTGGCATTATAATTCAGCCACTTTTACAATAAGACTGTGGGTTTGGTTTTCGGCGATATCAGCTCTGTTACTACAAGAAATAAGACCTTCTTTCACGGCACAAGTGGAAACTTTGAGGTCATTTATATGCAGCACCTAAGCTTTGATTCTGAAGTCCTGATCTCACCTCTTTTTTTCACCAGTTTGTCTAATGAAAGTAGGGCCAACAAACAAGCTTCCTTATACTTCTCATTCTGACAAAATTGCAGAAAGGTATCACACATGCAATCAACCAGAGCCTCTCCTTTCACCAATACCTGATCTATTGGTGGTGATCTTTTGGGTATTTTAATTGCCACCTCAAGCCATGGATTAGCAGTGCCCTCTTTACTACCGGAAGAAGAGTCATCAACATTTTTAAGACTAACCAGACCTGAGAACCAATTTAGAAAATTCATCCTTAAAGCATATATATAGAGAGAGAGATTTATATCAAGCAAATGGCTCATGTGGTTTTTAGATGCTAGAATCTTCCCAGTCCGTGGGGCAGGAAAGAGAATTCTCCTGATCCATGTAGCTGCAGGGGCTGGCAAACCCAAGATCGGCAGGCCAGAAAGCAGGGCTGTTGCTTACAGGCTGTGAAGATTGACGAATCTCAAGATCAGCAGGCAAGACTGCAGGTAAGCTTCTAGCTCAAGTCCCAAGAACCAGAGGTCAGATGAACAGAAGCCAGCTGCAGAATCCAGAACAAGCAAAAGCCCCGGCAAGGAGAGCAGGAAGGACTAGGCAGAGGAGGGCAGAGAGATGAAGGCTGAGGGGATGGTGAGCCACCACAGGCCCTGCCCCCAGTGGTACCACTCACAGAAGATCCCATCATGGAGGGGATCACGTATCAAACCTCAACACGGAAGCAATCACAACACTATGTGACTGCCAAAACACTGAGAACCATGGCCCAGGCAAGCTGATACACAATCTTAACTATCACACCCTGCCTCCTCCTGATTCCCAGTGCTGGCCCTCCACCCTCTGCCTTGAACCCCACACATCAAAACATCCTTCACTTCATTTCCAGAGTCATTCACATTTTCAAAGAGTGAGTCTGATCACATCCCTTCTCTGCTTAAAATTGTTAACACCTTTAACCTTTCAACTGAGACAGCTGAGAATCCCTTCTCTCTCACCACACCCAACCCCCAGAGGCTCCTGTGGCATGCAGCATTCACATTCCCTGCATGCACCATGCTTGCTCCCTAACCCCTACTTAATGTCTACCAGGAACCCTGCCCCTTCTCCACCTGACTCACTGCTCACGTATCACTCCAGAGCAGGGGTTCTCAACCTAGACACTATGGACATTCTGGACAAGATTATTTTTTGTTGTGGAGAGGGGCTTACCTGTGCATTGTAGGATGTGGCCTTGACCCACTAGCTGCCATCTGCAACCCTTCAGTTGTGACAGGAGCCCTGGTGGCACAGTGGTTAAAATTACAGAGAGCTACAGCTGCTAACCAGAATGTTGCAGTTTGAATACACCAGCTGCTGTTTGGAAACCCTATGGGGCAGTTCTACTCTGTCCTATAGGGTTGCTATGAGTTGGAATCAACTCGACAGCAATGGGTTTTTTTGTTTGTTTGTTTTAGTTGTGACAACCAAAAATGTCTCCAGACATCACCAAATGTTACCTAGGCAGGAAAATTGCCCCACCGAATGTTCCACTAAGATCCACAAAGTTATGCTTAGATGACACCTCCTCCTGAAAAGTTTTCCAAACTCCCAATCTGTGCACCGTCTACCTATAACATTGTATTGTAATTGTGTCTTTACACTTCCACTTCCTCGCAGGAGCACCCCCAGCAAAGCTCATGGCATTCAGTAGATGCATAAATAATGCCTTTGAATGGGTGGATGGATGGATGGATGGATAGATGGGCAGATGGATGGATGGGCAAATAGGTGAGTGGATGGATGAATGGATGGATGGATGGATGGATAGATAGATGGATAGATGGGTGGGTGGATGGATGGATGGGTGGGTGGGTGGGTGGGTGGATAGATGCTTAACTTCTGGAATTAAAGAGAACCTCATGCATGGGTTACAATTGCAGGCTCCAGGTTCAAGATTTTCCCCCAAGGACAAAGCAGAGGCACTAGTCATTCATGCAGAGAGCATGAATGTGGGCAGGAAAAAAAGCCCACAGTCAGCAGTCCCCAAGAAAGAGAATGTGTGCTGCTGCCTTGCAGGATGGAGTCCAAAGAATCTCACACTCCAAGCCAAGGATTCGCAGGCCTGAGGAGTGTGACTTTTCTTTAACTGGGGAAGGAATCAGAGAAATGCTTCTGTGGCTACTACAGTTGAGGAAGATTGGCTGGTTAAAATAATATTAATCATTTAAGCCCATATTTTACTTTAGCAAAAGTGTGATTTGTATTTGAAATATCTACCAGCTTCCCGCAATGCAGAAAATGATTTCACATAATATAGGAGAAAAATTTCTACATAATGCAAAGCCTTTAACCTTGACCCAGAAAACAGATCAGCCCCCTACCACTACTCTTCTCAACAACTGCCAAAGTTCTCCTTAACAGTAGCAGACTGTGATGTTGACTAACAGGTGGACCCCAAATCTCTGCATGGGAAAAGCAGTGTGGTCTCTGGGCAGTGAGACAGTGACCCCAGATAGGAAACTGCAGAGAACCTCCAGTCTCCTCCCAGTTGTAAAGTATTTTTAGGGATACATGACTATACTATTACACACCCAAAAACCATCAATGCTTTTAATATTCTAGAAGCTTAAGCTTCAAGGCCAGCTTCAATCCTTTTCCATTCTGATAGTCAACAATTTTCTCTCATAAACTATCATTTATCTTGGACCTCTTCATTTTGGAGTTTCCAGGTACTCAGCCCTTGTCTTCTATCTTCTATGTCTGATCTCTGCCTTGATGGTCTTCTGGCTTTAGATACCACCTACTCCTGATGACCTGTAAATTTTAACTCCAGTTCTGACATCTCCTCTGAATTCCAGGCTCATATATCCCAGCTGCCTATTCAGTGTCTCCATTTTGATGTCTAATGGACATCATAAACTTACTACGTCCAAAATCAGTTTCCCAGTTATCGTTGTTTTTCAGTAGCCATCAAGTCAGCTCCAACTCATGGTAATCCACATGTGTGTCAAAGTAAAACTATGCCTCATAGGATGTTCAGTGGTTGATTTTCCAGAGCTATATTGCCAGGCCTTTCTTGTGAGGTGCATCTGGGTGAGTTTGAACCACCAGCCTTTTGGTTAGCAGCCAAGCAGATTAACCATTTGCAGCTCCCAGGGACAATCTCCTCCAAAAAGCTCCCCCTTCCAGTCTTCCCCATCTCAGTGAATGACAACTCTTTATTTAGGAATCCTACTGCTCACACTTTTCCATCCGAATGTCTGCACAAGTAAATTAAAGAGAACTTGTATCTCAGATACAGGAGAAAAGTTGTCACTGAATTCTGCATAGACCCACAATTTCTGTTAATGAAGTAGTTAAAACATGTAGACATGCCTTCTTCTTGCTTTAATGCGGAGCAGACCTAAAGCTTAACTGGGAATAGAGCTGCTTAAAAGAATCTGATTCCCTAAGAATAACAGTTACTACTCTGGGGCATTTCCTGTATGCCAGGCCCAGTTCTAAGTGCATTACATGTATTAACTCATTTAACGTACACAAACACCTGTCAGATAGATATTATTACCACACCCCTTCTATAGATGAGGACACTGAGGCAGAGAGGATACCTTTCCCAATAGCCACTACATGGTACAGCTAGGACTCAGACCGTGCAGTCTGGTTCCAGAGCCTGTGATCTTACCCAGTCCACTCTGCTGTCTTTCTTCATAACAGATCTCTGTTCTCTGGACCCCACTAAATCTTACCAACCCTGCACGTAGTTGGGAAGTCTCTGGAAAATAGCCAGATCCTGAGTGTATGCAGCCTTTGTCAGAGCTCAGTGAAACAAGGTAACATTTCTCGAACCCTAGTGCCTGATACTTAATAGCTCCTTCTTAGTACAGAGCTCCTTAGCCCAGTAAGCTTGAGTAACAGAGTTAAACAAGGAATAACCAGGAGTCTTGACTACAAGACTTCTGAAAGCCTTTAAAATACTAATATGTACTCTGGAGCATGGGGGTCAGGAAGCCAGTATGAAGTACTTTCCTCACCAATTTGAAGACAGAACGCTCCTTTAGTGGGAAAACTGGGGAAATAGTTTTCCATGAATCAGCTGTGTGTTAGGAGAAATGTCCTCTGGACTAAGTCAACCTGGTAAAGAGATTAGGGGTGGTGCCTTTTTATTCTTCTTTTTCCCAAGACTCCTAAGAAGAAAAAGTGATGCTCCGAGGCAAAGCCAAGCTTCTGGCTTCCAGATGCATTAGATCAAACTGTCTTCAAAATCCCTCCATCTGCTTCACAGAAATTAGACAGAGTCTATTTTCTCACCGCCCCCCACGTGTCTGTCAGTTTGTCATACAGTGGGGGCTTGCATGTTGCTGTGATGCTGGAAGCTATGCCACTGGTATTCAGATACCAGTAGTGTCACCCATGGTGGACAGGTTTCAGCTGAGCTTCCAGACTAAGACAGACTAGGAAGAAGGACCCAGCAGTCCACTTTCGAAAAGAATCAGCCAGTGAAAACATTCTGAATAGCAGCAGGACATTGTCTGATACAGTGCCAGAAGATGAGCCCCCTAGGTTGGAAGACACTCAAAAGACGACTAGGGAAGAGCTGCCTCCTCAAAGTAGTGTCAACCTGAATGACACGGATGGAGTCGAGCTTTTGGGACCTTCATTGGCTGATGTGGCACGACTCAAAATGAGAAGAAACAGCTGCAAATATCCATTAATAATCAGAATGTGGAATGTATGAAGTATGAATCTAGGAAAATTGGAAATCATCAAAAAATGATATGGAATGGGTAAACATTGATTTCCTAGGCATTAGTGAGCTGAAATGGCCTGATATTAGCCATTTTGAATCAGACAATCATATGGTCTACTATGCTGGGAATGACATCTTGAAGAGGAATGGTGTTGCATTCATCATCAAAAAGAACATTTCAAGATCTATCCTGAAGTACAATGCTGTCAGTGATAGGATAATACCAATACACCTACAAGGAAGACCAGTTAATATGACTATTATTCAAATTTACACAACAACCACTAAGGCCCAAGATGAAGAAATTGAAGATTTTTACCAACTTCTGCAGCCTGAAATTGATCAAATATGCAATCATGATGCATTGATAATTACTGGTATTGGAATGTAAAAGTTGGAAACAAAGAAGAAGCATTGGTAGTTGGAAAATATGGTCTTGGTGATAGAAATGATGCTGGACATCGCATGATAGAATTTTTTTAGACAAACAACTTCTTCATTGTAAATGTCTTTTCTCAACAACATAAATGGTGACTATACACATGGACCTCACCAGATGGAATACACAGGAATCAAACTGACTACATCTGTGGAAAGGGACGATCGGGAAGCTCAGTATCATCAGTCAGAACAAGGCCAGGGGCCGACTGTGGAACAGACCATCAATTGCTCATATGCAAGTTCAGGTTGAAACTGAAGAAAATTAGAACATGTCCATGAAAGCCAAAGTATGACCTTGAGTATATCCCACCTGAATTTAGAGACCATCTCAAGAGTAGATTTGAAGTGTTGAACACTAATGACCAAAGACCAGAGGAGTTATAGAACAAGGACATCATACATGAATAAAGCAAGAGGTTATTAAAAAGGCGGGAAAGAAAGAAAAGACCAAAACGGATGTCAGAAGAGACTCTGAAACTTGCTCTTGAACGTGAGTAGCTAAAGCAAAAGAAATGATGAAGTAAAAGAACAGAACAGAAGATTTCAAAGGGCAGCTCTAGAAGACAAAGTAAAGCATTATAATGGCATGTGCAAAGAGCTATAGATAGATAGCTAAAAGGAAAGAACATGCTCAGCATTTCTCAAGCTGAAAGAACTAGAGAAAAAATTCAAGCCTCGAGTTGCAATAGTGAAGGATTCTATGGGGAAAATATTAAACATCAAGCATCAAAAGAAGATGGAAGAAATATACAGAGTCGTTATACCAAAAAGAACTGGTTGACATTCAACCCTTTCAGGAGGTAGCATATGATCAGGAACCAATGATACTGAAGAAGTCCGAGCTGCACTTAAAGCGTTGGCAAAAAACAAGGCTCCAGGAATTGATGGTATATCAATTGAGATGTTTCAATGAATGGATGCAGCACTGGAAGTGCTCACTCCTCTATGGCAAGAAATTTGGAAGACAGGCACCTGGCCAATTGACTGGAAGAGATCCATATTTGTGCCTATTCCCAAAAAATGTGATCCAACCAAATGTGGAAATTATTAAACAATATCATTAATATCATACACAAGCAAAATGTTGCTGAAGATCAATCAAAAGCAGCTGCAGCAGTATATCGACATGGAGCTGCCAGAAATTCAGGCCAGATTCAGAAGAGGACATGGAACCAGGGATATCATTGCTGGTGTCAGATGGATGTTGGCTAAAAGCAGAGAATACCAGAAAGATGTTTACCTGTGTTTTACTGACTATACAAAGGCATTCGACTGTGTGGATCATAACAAATTATGCATAATTGTGAAGAATGTGAATTCCAGAACACTTAATTGTGCCCATGAGGTACCTGTACATAGAACAAGAGGCAGTTGTTTGAATAGAACAAGGGGATACTGCATGGTTTAAAGTCAGGAAAGGTGTGCCTCAGGGTTGTATCCTTTCACCATACGTATTCAGTCTGTACCCTGAGCAAATAATCCGAGAAGCTGGACTATATGAAGAAGAATGGGGTATCAGTATTGGAGGAAAACTTATTAAGAACTTGATTTATGCAGATGATACAACCTTGCTTGCTGAAAGTGAAGAGGACTTGAAGCACTTACTGATGAAGATCAAAGACCACAGCCTTCATTATGGATTACACCTCAACATAAAGAAAACAAAAATCCTCACAACTGGACCCAATAAGCAACATCAAGATAAACAGAGAAAAGATTGAAGTTGTCAAGGATTTCATTTCACTTGGGTCCACAATCAACACTCATGGAAGCAGCAGTCAAAAAATTAAGCAGTGCATTGAATTGGCAAATCTGCTGCAAAAGACCTCTTTAAAGTGTTGAAAAGCAAAGATGTCACTTTGAGGACTAAGGAGAACCTAACCCAAGCCATGGTATTTTCAATAGCATCATATACATGCTAAAGCTGGACAATGAATAAAGAAGACCGAAGAAGAATTGATGCCTTTGAATTGTGGTGTTGGTGAAGAATATTGAATATACCATGGACTGCCAAAAGAACGAACAAATCTGTCTTGGAAGAAGTAAAACCAGAATGCTCCTTAGAAGCAACGATAGTGAGACTATGTTTTACATAGTTTGGACATGTTGTTGGGAGGTATCAGTCCCTGGAGAAGGACATCATGCTTGGTAAAGTACAGCGTCAGCAAAAAAGAGAAAGCCCCTCAACGAGATGGATTGACACAGCAGCTGCAACAATGGGCTCAAGCATAGCAACGATTGTAAGGATGGCGCAGGACCGGGCAGTGCTTTATTCTGTAGTACATAGGATTGCTAAGATTCGGAAGCAACTCGACTGCACCTAACAACAATATTTTTCTCACCCTGTCACACTCATCTTCACCCAACCTTGGGTACAGTTTCTAAAATGGACCAGAAACATTGCCCACAGCTCAAGCCTGTTATCAAAGATGGTAAGTGTTCTTCATGATATAGCCACAGTTGATTTTTATTTAATTTTAGAATTGATTATCTTCATCTGCTTTTTTGACTGATTTATTTTAAATTGAGGCATTCATTTTATGCATGCTATTTTTGCATTATCAAAAAATGGACATATACAACCAATTATAAATGACAGAATAGCATCACATATAAAAAATTGTTGTCAAGCTGATTCTGATTCATGGCAACCCCATGTGTATCAGACTAGAACTGTACTCCATGAGGTTTTTAACGGCTAGCTTTTCAGAAGTAAATCATCAAGGTGTCTCTAGGTGGACTAGAACCACCAACTTTTTAGTTAGCAGCTGAAAATATTAACCATCGGCTCCACCCAGGACTCCAGCATCACTTGTAAATGTCTTTAAAGTACTTTTTCTATCTCCCTCTGGTACATTAGAAAGCAAACTTAAGGTAAAACCATTTCCATTCTACTTTCTTATTCTACCTGACAAGAATATTTAATCCCAGAGAAAATCTTACATATACTGTATAGAAGTACATCAAGGACTGCAGGAAGCATTTTCTTCCTCGTGCTTCATTGTGGGGAACAAAATTCCTTTAACAATTCCAATAATTAAGAATGCCTATGTTGTTATGTTGTGTTCTATTGAGTCAATTCCAACTCATAGTAACACTGTAGGACAGAATAGATACCCCGCATAGGGTTTTCAAGGCTGTAACTTTTATGGAAGCAGACTGCCACATCATTCTCCCATGGAGAGGCTGGTGCGTTCAAACCACCGACCTTTCAGTTAGCAGTCCAGCGCTTTTACCATTGCACCAACAGGACTGCTTAAGATGCCTAAAACACAAATTTTTATCTCATAGTCATTCATTATATTAAAAATACAAATATCCCTGAGAAAGGTAACACTTTTACTGAATTTGTCTTCCCAAGAGTTCCTTTTGATAAGGGACTAAAGATTGGGTTATCAAAGGTAAGGACAGACAGAGACCTAAGCAGAAGAGGCAAACTTTATCCACTTTATCATTTTTCTAGCTCATATTGTTCCATTTACCTTCGGAAAAAATCACTGCATGCCCAAAGCTACACTCTGTCATCTCCTGCTTGAACCTTTAATCGTTCTAAGATATTAGGACTGAACTGGGTGAACTCAACCTGAGTTTATTGATCTGCAATAATTGTCTTAATTTCTTTCAAATAGATAGTGTGCTAAAAATAAATGAATGAATAAATTCTCTCCAGAAAGAAGAGAGGGAAGAGGAAAAACGTAGGGGGAAGGGAAGGAGTGGAGAGAAAAAGTGCCTTCTTCCTCTGGCCAAGCCCTTATTACCTTGCAGGGCCTGTGACCCACCATAACCCCACCCTCACAAAGCAAAAGAGCAAGTTATGCTAGAAAGCCTCTCTGCATCAGGATAGAAGAGATGTCGTATTTGCTAAGACGAACTGATGACTCACTGAACTGATTGGAGGGACAGACAAGGAGAACCTTGGGATTTTAAATGAGAAAGTCCCATGTAACTGTTTACAGACAGCTGGGTTTAAGGGTGTTTATGTCCCAAACAATTATATAGTGTCCTTCTTTGTCTTTTATGGTGGATTTTGTTTTAAAGTCTATTTTATATGAGATTAGAATTGCCACTTCTGCTGTTTTTTTCTAGTTGTTAGCTTGATATATCTGAGCGGCTGACTCTGCCAATTGGAGAAGGAGGTGAAAAGTATCGTGCCCACAGACGAGCAAACAACAAAGAACACACAGCTCGCCTGCTAAGACATAGCCAAATTAAAAAAAAAAAAAAGGATGATACAAACAAATCCACAGTCAATAAATGAGAAAAATAACTACTGAATGCCCCGAAGACAGCAGACAATATCAAAACATTTACAAAAACAGGACAGGATGGTTCCAGTAGGCATCCAAAATAAAACACCAGATGACTTTTCAGTAGAGGAAAAGGCACTATATCTAACTGATAGGGAATTCAAATCTTCAATACTCAGAATTATCCAAGAGTTGAAGCAAAAAGCAGACAAAATGAGGAAAAAATAGACAAATTCAGGAAAATAATACAGGAACAAAATGCCAAAATAAATTCACAACTAGAAATCATACAAACACAATAATTAGAAATCCAAAAGATAATCAACAAGATTTCAGAAATGGACAGTTTCATACAAGGGCTGAAGAGCACATCTGAAACGGCAGAAGACAGGATCAGTGGAATTGAAGACAAACACTTGGATACAACTCTGTTCGAGGAAAACTCAGAAAAAAGAACAAAGAAAAATGAAGAGACCCTGAGAATTATGTGGGACACAGTCAGAAGTAAAAACATGTGAGTGACTGGAGTTTCAGAACAGGAGGAGAAAACAGAAAACACAGAGAGG
>NW_004444377.1:148334-149610 GCF_000243295.1 Trichechus manatus latirostris | reverse complement strand
AGACTTCAACACACCACTCTCAGTAAAGGGCAGAACATCTTAAAAGAAACTCAGCAAGATACAGAAGACCTAAAGGGCACAATCAGCCAATTTGACCTCATAGACATATATAGAACACTCCATCCAACAGCTACAAAGTACACCTTCTTTTCCAATGCACATGGAACGTTCTCCAGAATAGACCACATCTTAGGCCACAGAGCAATCCTCAGCAAGATCCAAAACGTAGAGATAATTCAAAGTATCTTCTCTGACCACAATGCCATCAAGGTAGAAATTAACAACAGAAAGAGCAAGGAAAAAAAATCAATTACATGGAACCTGAATACCATCCTGCTTACAAACAACTGGGTAATAGAAGAAATCAGACATGGAATCAAAAATTTCCTAGAATCAAAAGAGAATTAAAACACATCATACCAAACCCTTTAGGACACAGCAAAGGCAGCGATCAGAGGACAATTTATAGTAATAGATATACACATCAAAAAAGAAGAAAGAGACAAAATCAAAACATTAACTACACAACTCAAACAAATAGAAAGAGAACAGCAAAAAAAAAAAGGCCACAGCCACAGGAAGAAAGGAAATAATAAAGATCAGAGCAGAAATAAATGAAATAGAGAATAGAAAAACAATAGAAAGAATCAACAAAACCAAAAGTTCCTTCTCTGAAAGGATCGCCAAACCACTAGCCAAACTGACAAAAGAAAAACAGGAGGGGACACAAATAACTTAAATAAGAAATGAAATGGGGGACATAAAAACAGACCCAACTGAAATGAAATGGATCATAACAGAGTATTATGAATAACTATACTCCAACAAATTTGGAAATCTACAGGAAATGGACAAATTTCTAGAAACACACGACCTACCCAAAATATCACAAATTGATGTTGAAAATTTGAACAGACTCATAACAAGAGAAGAGATTGAAAAGGTAATAAAAAAAATTCCCAACAAAAAAAAGCCCTGGCCCAGATGGCTTCATTGGAGAATTCTACCAAAGGCATTCAGAGAAGAGCTTACACTAGTAGTACTCAAATTATTTCAGAACATAGAAAAGCAAGGGATACTTCCAAATTCATTCTATGAAGCTAGCTGTCTTAGGCTGGGTTCTCTAGAGAAGCAAAACCAGTGAAGTGTACAAATATATATAGAGAGAGAGAGAGATTATATCAAGGAAACAGCTCAGGAGATTGTAGAGGCTAGAACGTACCAAGTCCGTGGATCAGGGTAGAGGCCTCTCCCAAGTCACACAGCTGCAAAAGCT
>NW_004444377.1:114958-132068 GCF_000243295.1 Trichechus manatus latirostris | reverse complement strand
GATGGATATGGGAGAGAGGAGAGGGGAACAGGAACCAAAAACATACAAACAAACAAAAAAGAATGCTAGGGGAGCTTGCCGTTGGAGTGGAGAGATGAGAGACTATGAAATGGAGAAAAACAGAAATGGGAAGAGGAAGAAAAGAAAAGAATGAATAAATAAAAATCAGAAAGGTTAAAGAACCACAAAGTTCCCAGGGATCCCACCATTGCAGCTATGAGGTCTGGGGAAGTCACTCTCAGGTGTTGCAGTCTAGCCTGGCTAGAAGTTGTAGAGGTATACAATGCCAGGTATTCAGAGAACAGAAAGAGAAGGAAGATATAGAGAGACAAGAAACTGAGCAATGAAGAAAGACAAAAAGGGAAAAAGAGGGAAAAGAAAGCAAAACAAATTGAAAAAAGAAAAAGAAAAAAGAACAAGAAATGCCCCCCAAGAAAAAATAGAAAAAAAATGAATGAAAAAAGAAATGCCCTCAGGAATCCCTCTGCAGATCTGTGGAAGCCGAAGGGGAGTCTCCTTGCCACGCAGCCCCGCCTGACCAGAAAGGGCTCCCAACTCAAGAAAAGGAAAAGAAAATAAACAAACAATTCAAAACAAACAAACAAAAGCCCCAGGATCCCACCAGCACGTTAGCCCAGACCGGAAAGTAGTTCCATACTGGAATGGAGCTCCGCAGCCCCTCAGGAAGAAGCAAAGATGGTGCACAGAGCCAGGTACTCGAGCAAAAGGAGGGGGAGGTGGCGAGAGGCAAGTAAGAAATCAAAAGAAGCAGGAAAAAAAAAAAAGCAACACTAGCAGACAACAAATGGCACTCAGAGAGCCAGCTAGTGTGGGCTGGTGTTTCTGGACAAGAGACTGTGTCTGTGGGAAGCAGAGGGAGCCGAGTGTGGGTGGAGAAGGGTAGAGAGTGGGAAAGCATATATCACAAGTTACTGGCACTCTGCAGCCCCTCAGTAAGAAGCAAAGATGGCACACGGAGAGAGGTACTCGAGGGAAAGGAGGGGGAGGTGGTAAGAGGCAAGGAAGAAATCAAAAGAAGTGGAAAAAACAACACCAGCAGCCAAAAAATGGCACTCAGAGAGCCGCCCGTTTGGGTATGTGGAATCCAAGCAGCCAGTGTTTTCTGGTCAAGAGATTGTGGTCGCGGGAAGCAGAGGAGGCTGAGTCAGGGTGAAGAGGGGTGGGGGGTGGGAAAGCATATATTGCAAATTACCAGTTGTTTTGTCTCCCACTGGACTCTCCATGAGGCTGCTTTCTCATACCCCCTGTTTGCAGGTTTCCGACTGGAGTCCATGATGGCGGACCCATGCTGCATTAGCTGGTAGGGGACCTCTGCATGAATCTCTCCTCACTCTCTGTTCTCTGTCAGTTTTCTCACTCCATTTGGTGCTTGGCTGAGTTCTTTATCTCTTCATTTGATGTTTTAGGGTTTCAGGATTGTTGTATTCTCTGTTCGGCTTAGTTTTTCGGATCTTTGCTGTGGAGGGACGGCGTGGTGCTTCTGCCTAGGGCGCCATTTTGCCGGAACTCCAGAGATCGGAACTCTTCTGCACTGCTGGTGGAAATGCAAAATGATACAACAATTTTGGAGAATGATATGGTGCTTCCTTAAAAAGCTAGAAGTAGAAATACCATATGATCCAGCAATCCCACTCCTAGGAATATATCGTAGAGAAAGAAGAGCTGTCACTCGAACAGACATATTCACACCCATGTTTATGGCAGCCTTGCTCACAATAGCAAAAAGTTGGAAACAACCTAGACGCCCATCAACAGCTGAATGGAGAAACAAACTATGGTACACAGACACAATGGAGTACTACACAACAATAAAGAACAATGATGAATCTGTGAAGCATCTCGTAACATGGATGAAACTGGAGGACATTATGCTGAGTGAAATAAGTCAATCACAAAAGGACAAATATTGTATGAGTCTTCTATTCTAAAAACTCATGAAAAAGTTTACACACAAAAAGTAACAATCTTTGATGGTTACAAGGGATGGGAGGGGTGGGGGGAAATACTAAATAGGCAATAGATAAGTGGTATCCTTGGTGAAGGGTGAGACAGTACACAATACTGGGAAAACCAGCACAACTTGTACAAGGAAAGGTCATGGAAGCTCCATAGACACATCCAAACTCCCTGAGGGACTGAATTGCTGGACGGAGGGCTGTGAGGACCATGGTCTTGGGGAACATCTAGCTCAATTGGCATAACAGAGTTTATAAAGACAATGTTTTATATTCTACTTCGGTGAGTAGCTTCTGGGTTCTTAAAAGCCTGTGAGAAGCCATCTAAGATACTCGATTGCTCTCACCCCTTCGGGAGCAAGGGAGAAAGAAGCGAAGAGGATACAAGGAAAAGACTAGTCCAAAGGACTAATGGACTACAGCTACCAAGGCCTCTACCAGACTGTCCAGTACAGCTAGATGGTGCCCGGCTACCACAAGTGACTGGTCTGACCAGGATCACAAGACAGGGCTCTGGACAGAGCTGGAGAAGGATGTAGCACAAAATTCTAACACACAAAAAGACTAGATTTACTGTCCTGAAAGAGACTGGAGAAACCCCGAGAGTTGGCCTCCAGACACCCTTTTAGCTCAATGATGAAGTTACTTCCGAGGTTCACCATTCAGCCAGGGATTGGACAGTCCATAAAACAAATGAGGTACAGCAGTCCAGAGACAAGGACTAGAAGGTAGAAGGGGACAGGAAAGCTGGTGATAGGGAACCCAAGGTTAAGGACAGTGTTGACATGTAGTGGGGTTGTTAACCATTGTCATAGGGCAACTTGTGTACTAACTGTTTAATGAGAAACTATTTTGTTCTGTAAACCTTCATCTAAAGTGAGAATAGCAGCACAACTGTAAGAACGTAATCGATATCACTGAATGGTGTATGTAGAAATTTTTGAAACAGTGTATCTTTAGCTATGTATATTTTCACCCAAAAAAAAAAAAAAAGGTCCAGAATGGAGAGGGTTGACCTGTTTTGGGGTTGTTAACCAATGTCATAAAACAATATGTGTACTGACTGTTTAATGAGAAACTATTTGTTCTGTAAACCTTCACCTAAAGTACAACAAAAAAAAAATCAGAGACATTCATTCTAAAAAAATCTGACTTTAACAAATATCACGGTCTGTAAACCAAAAGAAAGGCTGAGAAACTGTTTCAGATTAGGATAGACTATAGAGATACATCAACTAAGTAGAACATGCGACCCTATCTTGGATTCAGGGCAGGAAAAATGAAACGGGTATAAAGAAAATTTTGGGGACAATTGATAAAATTTGAATATGGAATATAGATAATAGTATTTTTTCAATATTAAATTATTTGATTTTGATAACTATTCTCTGGTTATATATAAAGTACCCTGATTCTTAGGATATACACAGTGAACTATTTAAAAATAAATATAGAGAACACATGGAGTAATTTGTAAATAATTGATGAATCTAAATAAAATATAACTGGGAGTTCTTTGAACTAATCTTGCAACTTTTCTATATGTTTAAAATTATCTCAAAATAAAATGTTAAAAAAAGTAAGATGGGCAATAATCTCTACCATCCCACAGATGTCAGGGGTAAATCCTGAAAACAATCAATGTATTTGATAGCCATTGTGAATACAGTGGTAATCAAGCAAAGTCACTGTCTTCTTGGAAAAAAGCCAGGTTCCCCCTCCAGAAACTCCACTAGCCACTCCCAGAGCAACTTGATCTCCGGGTGCTGTCAGAACTCCTCCTTCTAGGCAGATGTCCTCGGCAGCAAAGGCCCCCATGAGCCAGGCACTGCACTTGGCTCTCAACCACTGCTCCCTGGGAAGAGACCTCCTGATGGTGGTTCCCGGATAACAGCTCCAAGAAATGGGTGATTATAGCACAGACTCCTACCAACTAGCAGGTTGTACTTTGAGAGTTACTACCTCCTCAAGTAGTTCCCAGCCTGCTCCATAGGTAGCTGTCCTCAGTACCCCAAAACATAGACCAAGTTCCTTATTCAATTTTCTAGCGTCAGTTTTAGAGCAGCACAATGTTACCTTGTGTACTGGTTATCTACTGCTGTGTAACAGATTACCCCAAAGCGTAGTGACTTAAAACATTCAGTATCACACAGTTCTGCGGTTCAGGAATCTGAAGAGCATCTTAGCCAAATGGTTCTGTCTCAGGGTCTCTCATGTGACTGCAATCAATGTGTCATCCAGGACTTCGATACTCTGAGGCTTGACTGGGCCTGGAGGATTTGCTTCTAAGACTTATCATGTGACTGTGGGCAGGAGGCTCAGTTCCTCACTAAGTGGGTCTCTCCACAGAGCTTCTCACAACATGGTGGCAGGTTTTCCTCAGAGAAAGTGATGCAAGAGAAAGAGACAGCTATCAAAATGAAAGCCACAGTGTCTTTTATAAATAATCTCAGAAGTGACAGATCATCATTCTCCTGTAATCCACTGGTCACACAGATGTCTTAGTCATCTAGTGCTGCTATAACAGAAATATCACAAGTGGATGGCTTCAACAAAGAGAATTTTATTCTCTCACAGTCCAGTAGGCTACAAGTCCAAATTCAAGGCATCAGCTTCAAGGGAATGCTTTCTCTGTCGGCTCTGGAGACAGGTCAGTGTCATCAATTTTCCCTTGGTCTGGGAGCTTCTCTGTGCAGAAACCTCAGGTCAAAAGGACACACTCTGCTCCTGGCACTGCTTTCTTGGTGGTATGAGGTTCCCGTGTGTCTCTGCTTGCTTCTCGCTTTTATATCTCAAAAGAGATTGGCTTAAGACACTATCAAATCTTGTAGACATCATCAGTATAACCTCATCATAGCGATAGAGTTTACAACACATAAGAAAATCATATATAACTTCATCATAGTGATAGAGTTTACAACACATAAGGAAATCACATTAGATTAAAAAATGGTACACAATCACACAATACTAGGAATCATGACCCAGCCAAGTTGACGGATATTTTGGGGGAACACAATTCAATCCATGACACTCCACCCTTTGGTCCCCCAAAATTCATGTTCTTGCAACATGCAAAACATATTCATCTCATCATAACACAGCAAAAGTCTTAACTCCAAGTCCAAAATCCAAAAATTCCTCTTCATCTGTGAAATCTAGAATACAAGTTATCTTCTTCCAAAGGTACAAGGGCAGAACAGGCACAAGCTAGACATTTCCGTTACATATGGGAGAAACTGGAGGAGAAGAAGTGATAACAGTCACCAAGCAAGTCAGCAAAACACATTACATTCGCCCTCAAGGTTTTGAAAATAATCTTCTGTTCTCTAAGACAATTTACACAATAGCCCTGCACTCCAGACTCTAGGCATTGGCCACAGTCTCTGGATTCTGAGTGGAAGCCTCTCGGCCCTGGGCTTCAGCTCTGCCTTCCAGGCCCACTGGGATGGCAACTCTCCTCCCTTGGCTTCAGGCACACCATTCTCCTAGTCCATCGGAGTGACAACTCCACCCTTAGAAACACTGGAGGCCATTGCTCCACTGTTTGAAATTCCAGAGGTCCTGGCCATACCTTTTGAGATGGAAGCAGCTTGGCTTCTTGTGTTCCTTGTCTCTTCAGCTTCTGCTTCCTGTGGCCTCTAGGCCCTTGGGCCTCAAGCCCGCCTCTGCCCTGCTGGGGCAAGTGTTCCAAAGCTCTGTAGCTCCACCCATGATAAGTGCCCAGAGGCACCCCAGTCTGCCAGGAAGCCTCCTACACACAGACATTCAGCTCCCTTGCTCCAGGGGTAGGCAAGCCTAGCTCCACCAATAAATTCCCAGAGGCACCCCACTCCACCAGGTAGCCTCCTGTACACAGGCACTCAGCTCTCTTACTCTGTGGGTTGGCTCCAGTGCCATCTCATGCTGGTCTCCTGGTTCTGCTGCTGCTGGTTCTCTGCTGCTGCCGCTCCTGTATCCATTCACAGTTTCAAAACCACTTCCACATTTTAGGTATCTATTAGAGCAGCACCCCACTCCTGGTACCAAATTCTCTCTAAGTCATCTAGTGCTGCTATAACAGAAATACCACAAGTAGATGGCTTTAACAAAGAGAATTTTATTCTCTCACAGTCCGGTAGGCTACAAGTCCAAATTCAAGGCATTAGCTTCAAGGGAATGCTTTCTCTGTCGGCTGTGGATGAACGTCTGTGTTATCAATCTTCCCTTGGTCTGGGAGCTTCTCTGCACAGGAACCTCAGGTCGAAAGGACGTGCTCTGCTCCTGGCACTGCTTTCTGGGTGGTATGAGGTTCCCATGTGTCTCTGCTCACTTCTCTCTTTTCTATCTCAAACGAGATTGGCTTAAGACACTATCAAATCTTATAGACATCATCAGTATTACCTCATCATAGTGATAGAGTTTACAACATATAAGGAAATCACATTAGATTACAAAATGGTACACAATCACACAATACTGGGAATCATGCCCCAGCCAAGTTGACAGATATTTCTGGGGGACACAATTCAATCCATGACGCACAGACCAACCGTGGGACAAGGTGGGAGGAGACTACACAAGGGTGTGAATACTAAGAGGCATGGGTCATTAGGGTTCATCTTAGAGGATGAACATAAGAGTCTTCTCTCTAAACCCCAATGATTCATATCCTTCAGATATGCAAAATAACTGACTCCATCTCAAGATCCCCATAAGACTGATCCCATCCCATCAGCTCCAAGTCCTTGTCTTCTAAATCAGGTCCAGGTGCAGATGAGGCTCCACAAGCATAGTTTCTGTCAACCTGTGAACTAAAGATATGAGCCATCTGCCCCCATATACCCAACATACAATGGAAGAAGAGGAGTAGGGTAACCTCCATAGGTGTCCCTATTCAGAAAGGGGGGACATAGGAGGAACTGGTTCATAGCAGTTCCAAAATCCAGCTGAGAAAGTATTGAAAGCTCATTGATTGGTACTCAGTCCTTCTGCTCACAAGTTATTCTGCATGTTCTTTGTTCTGCTCTTTGGGCTCTTGGTCTCACCCTCTGAGTCATTCCTTATCTTTCCTGGAAGGTAGCATGTGTTTGCAAATGATCACATGTTCTCAGCTAACTTCCTGCATGTAGAATTTTGGTGGATCAATAGCCTATTTCATGTTTTGTCTTTATCCCTTTAAGTCGGAGTTGGCAGTGTTTCTTCTCATATAAGTCTTTTAAATGTTGTAAATCTTATTAGGTTCCATTCCACTCAACAAAAGCCACACTGACAAATCTATTTGAAATAAGCCCTTCTCTACCTTAGGCTTCTGCTAAGAAACAAAGCCTTTTTGTTTGATTGAGAGGATTTGTAAGTCACCCCATTAAATATTTAGAGGCCTTTTGTCTGACTAAATAGTACTCTAAGTCACCACTAGGGGTCTTTCTGAGGTCTTAAGAAAGAATTTCACAGTCACAATCTTGTTTTATCTTCACACCATGCTTTTCTGAGAGTGTCCTGGATTTGATCTTTGCTTGGAAGACATGGCTTAATTTTAACACCATTTTCCAGGCTTCCAATCTTCAAAATCTGGAAATCCTGGCTTATTTTTGGGCTTCTTTTAGCTTATACCTTTCCTCTTCCATAAAATAAACAGACAACTCCTAAAACACTGTGGCTCGATTTTCCACATTACTGCAGGCTACAATACTGCTAAATATCCTGTCAGTATATGACAAGGATTCAACCCTCTCCAGCTTCCAATAATAGTTTCCTCACTTGTCTTTCAGCACAATGGCAGCTTCCTCAAAGTCTAAAATTCTAGTAACAGTCTGTCTCTTTAGTCTTTCTCTAACATTCTCCTTAATATATTTTACCTCCCTCCCACACTTTCTAGTTCCAAATTCATTTCTACATGTAAATTTTTGTTATGACAACCCCCACTATATTACTTATCTATTGCTGTGTAACAAAGTACCCCAAAATTTAGCAGCTTAAAACAACAAATAGATTCCCAGCATCAGAAATCCAGGAGTAGTTTAGCTAGGTAGTTTAAGCTCAGGATCCCTCATGAAGTTGCACTCAAGGATTCTTTAGTGGCACACTAATGGCATTGACAACTGCTTACGGTTTAGTCAACATCACATACTACATATTTGAAATATCCTTGGGTCTTCTAATAATTGAAGGAGTTTACCCCATAAATCAAGTACCAAACGCTTTTGGATATTTAAGTGAAGGCACTTGCAAACTAATTGTAGAGGATGCCTCCCAGAAACGTCTGGATGAATGCTCTCTCTCTTTTCACCTGATAAAAAAAAAAATTGGGGCTTCATAAGGAAAAATATAATAATATATTAAGTAAGTACATTTTTAACTGGCCAGTCCATGTAGCATAGTTTGGACTGTAAGTCTCTTAAAGTAAATAAAACTCCTAAGCACTGAAAAGAGAACAAAACAGTGACCCCTTATTGGTGGTGATATTTCTGTTCATTTCAACACTTTTATTAATCATTCCATTCTTCTTAGTTAGTTGCCTCATTGTGAACTTAAAATATATTTGTTAAGGTATTGTCTTAGTCATCTAGTGCTGCTCTAACAGAAATACCACAAGTGGATGGCTTTAACAAACAGAAGTCTATTTCTTCACAGTCAAATAGGCTAAGAGTCCAAACTCAGGGCATCAGCTCCAGGGGAAGGCTTTCTCTCTCATCAGTGTTCCCCAGGACTAGGAACTTCTCCGCGCAGGGGCCCCTGGTCCAAAGGATGTGCTCTGCTCCCAGCACTACTTTCTTGATGGTATGAGTTCCCCCTGTCTCTCTGCTCACTTCTTTCTTTCATATCTCAAGAGATAGCCTCAAAGCACAATCCAATCTTGTAGATTGAGTCCTGCCTTACTAACACAACTGCCACCCATCCTTCCTCATTGACATCACAGAGGCAAGATTTACAACACATATAGGAAAATCACACTATACCAGGAATCATGGCCCAGCCAAATTGATACACATATTTTTGGAGGGACATAATTCAATTCATGACGGGTACCATATGAAACAAAACAACTTCAACAAATAGGGGAAATGTGTATCAGGGGAAGGAATTCTATACTTGACTGCAAAAAATGCTACTATACTAATTTACAAAAAACTAGGTTTGCAGATGATGGTGGGATAGAACTCCCAAGGGCTTCCAACATGCCTCTTGGCTTTCAGTATATCTAAGAGATCCTGTCCAGATTTCAGGATATGGAGTAAGCATTTTCAACACCCTCTCAATCCACACCCAGTCTTCCCACTTTTCTTAATGAGAGTTAAGTCTTTTCCATTTCTGAGAATTCCCCTTCCGTGGGAACATGAGAAAGGCAAGACAGAGAAAATGGGAGAGGGGCTCACCTGTGTGCTGATAAGCACCACTACCACAGGATTACAGTAAATGGAGATTGTGGCCAAAAGAGTTCCTATGTTAGTAAGGATGATTAGTATGATCTACTGAAATCATAATAAGCCAACATTACTATGATTTTCATTTGTTCGATGGAGAACTGAAGTTGAAAGAAGTAAAAAAAAATCATTGAGATCACAGTGGAAATCTGGTAATCCTAATAGTAAGATCCCTACCCTTTCTCCTATGTCACGGCTCCTAACTATGAGAGAAGATACATTGTACCATCTGAACCTGAAAAATGTAGAATCCAAAGGATATAGTTGGCACACTGGAGGAAATTTAAAGCCAGAGACTTCAGGATTGTCGTGAATTTCATTGCCAGAGCCTTCCTGGCGTCCAGGGACTGGCCTAGCTACCACACTGAGGACAGGACCATGTTGACATCACCATAACATCCCACTGTTGCCCTGTGATTTAGCTCAACTTCCAACCCTTATATTTCATACTACAGTCTGATCCACACAGCCCACCACCACCCTCAACAAGTTCTAGCATTCCCAGACTGAGCTACACAGCAAGACATAACTGATGTTTTAAGATTTCATTTGCACGTGTTCTCTTGTCTTACTGTATTTTTAGTTCCTCAACGGTAGTAGCATGTCTGTTGTGTCCTGTGTCCTTCGAACAAATGTACCTAAAACAGGGCATTACACATAGTAGGCACTTGAAAAAAGCTTAGTTGGTGTTGGGTGACCACACAGCATGTATCCAACAGTGCTCCCAACAACCAAGCTAACAGGCTCAGGGAAGGACACTGCTCTGCTCCCTACTCATTCTGCAAAAGGTCACATTTCTAAACGAGACTTCTCAGTCCTAACTAGTATAAAAGTGGCCCTCTGGTCAAGACTGGGGAAGCCCAGGGTTTAAATACCAGAAACCTGGGTGATAATTAGACTAAATAACAGACATTCCACTTCCCTCCAGCATTGCATGGCTTATAACACCTACCAGCTGTCATTTTTATTCCTCCCACAATTTGGACCACTTTATTTAGTGATTTAAAGCTTCCCTGGACAGGGCAGATGTCCTGGAAAAAAGCAAAGCAAGCATAAACAAAAATGAAAAATTAAAAGAAGAAAACAAAAAGGATGGGACTCAAAACCAGCCATCCTCTCCCCAAGATATTAACAGAGGGATATGTCAAGAGAAAGACATCTGAGGACAGGAGACCCTCTGGTATCCAGACTTCAGACCTTGCCAGGAAGATTGCTCCTGAATCTCACTATTTAAGTGAGGCATAACACATCTGCAGATTTTACACATCATTTTTTAAGAGCTATTTCCTGCGTACCTTACATACAAGCTGTCTTGGGACTGTGCTCACATGAGTGAGCCAATTAATGAGGTTTGAGACCTCAATAGGGCTTCTGTCACTGTTTCCTGGGAGAAAGGCAGTCTATGGCTTCTGAAAGGAGTTGTACACTGGGGAGAAACTCTCCAGCTCTCTTGGAAGCTTTTCAAGTTTAGCTTCTTGCTTAGAGTACTAACCAATGGAGAGAAGAATGAGCTTTCTGATTAACCCATGAGTGTTCCAATAAATTATACCTAAAAGGAAGTGAGGGGTAAAATGAGGCAGTCAAGCATTAATTAAGTACTACTATGTACAGAGTCATGCATTGGACAAATTTAATAAAACACAAACATGAGATACCAAGAACAGTTGAGAACCTGGGATACTCTCTCTCTCTCTCTCTAGTCTTGATTTCAGAATACATAATGTTGAATATTTTAAAAAAATGTATATCTGGAAATCAGGCTATTTAGTCTACTCCTTGATCTCTGACTAGATTATTCTGAGACTGTTAAAAGGTAAAATTATCTTTATGAATCTCAGTTTTCTCCATTGTAACATGAATAGGTTAATATACATAATCTTTTAAATTAAAGTTATCTTATTTGTCCAGTTAACAAGCAGATAGGGAGTGTCTCTGCAGTGCAAGGCTTCGGCGAGTCACTAAGAGTAAAACAGAAAAATACAAACAGTTCTCTATGGAACTTAGAATCTAGTGAAATAGAAACAATAAAAAAATCAATTTATCAGGGAGATGCAATAATTATAAATTTATATGCACTAAACAGAGCCTCAAAATAAATGAAACAGAAATGGATAGAGCTGAAAAGAGAAATACAAAAGCCTGTTGAAGACTTCATCAACCCTCTCTCAGAAACTAGTAAACAGAAAATCATCAAGAACATAGAAGATTTGAATAACACAATTAATCAGGATCTAATTGACATTTATGTAACAGTCTACTCAACAACTTCAGAAAACTTTTTTTCTAAGCACCCATTTAACATTCATCAAGAGAGACCATATATTTGGCCAAAAACAAACAAATCCCTACAAATTTGAAAGAATTAAAATCACTCAGAGTACATTCTCACACCATTACAGAATCAAACCAGAAATCAATTACAGAAAGAAAACAGGAAAATCTCCCAAAAGTTAAGAGTTAAATGACACACTTCTCAATAATCCATGAGTCAAAGAGGAAATCTCAAAGGAAATGTAAAAATATATAGAATAGATAAAAATGAAAATAGAACATATCAAAAATATGTGGTATGCAGATAAAGCAGCACTGAGAGGGACACGTATAGCATGAGATGTTTACATTAGAAAAGAGGAAATTTCCCAAATCAATAATATAAGTTCTTATCTCAAGAAACTAGAAAAAGAAGGGAAAAAGAGAAAGCGGAAGAAAGAAAAACTAGGGATAAAAGCAGAAATCAATGAAATTGAAAACAACAGAGAAAAAAATCAATGAAACAAAAAGATAGTTTTTCAAAAAATATCCATAAAATTGGTAAACCTCTAGCAAGACTGACAAAACAAAAAAAAGAAGACACAAATCACCCATAACAGGAATGAAACAGGGGATATCACTACAGATCCTGCATCAATTAAAAAGATAAACAAAATCTATGAAAAATATTATGTACATAAATTTAATAATTTAGAAGAAATGGATTAAATTATCAAAAATTACAAACTACCAACATTGAACCGAGATGAAACAGAAAATTTAAATGGTCACATAAGCATCAAAGAAACTGAATTCATAATTTAAAAGCCCCAAAAACAAAATCTCCAAGTCCAGATAGCTTCACTGGAGAATTCCACCAAACAATCAAAAAAGAATTTACGTCAATTTTATACAATCTCTTCCAGAAAACAAAAGAATAGGAAACACTTCCCTATTCATTTTATGAGGCCAAATCAAAAAAAGATATTACAAAAGAGAAAACTACTAACCAACATCTGTCATGAATTTAGACACAAAAATCCTCCACAAACTTTTAACAATCTGAATCCAACAATATATAAAAGGAATTATACATCATGACCAAGTATCCCAGGTATGCAAGATGATTCAAAATTTGAAAAGTAATCAGTGTAATCCACCACATCAACAAAGAAATAAAATCACATGATCAAATCAAAAAGCATTTGACATCTATCCATGATAAAATAAAAAGCTCTTAGCAAAGTAAGAATAGAGAGAAAGTTCCTTAACTTTATAAGGGGCACATACAAAAAAGCCTACGGCTAACATTGTGCGTAAAAACAAAAGACTAAATGCTTTCCTTCTAAGATTGGAATCAAGGCAAGTGTGTCTATTCTCACCACTCTTACTTTACATAGTAATTGAAGTTCTAGCCACTGCCATAACGCAAGGGAAAGAAATAAAACACATACAGATTTGAAATTAAGAAATTAAACTGTCCCTATTTGCAGATGATATGATTATATAGACGATCCCAAGGCAAAATGACAAGTCAACTCAGCAAGATTGCAGGATATAAGATCAACATACAAAAAATCAATCACACTTCTACATACTAACAAAGAACATGTGTAAACTGAAATTAAAAACAAAATAGATAAGAGGATGAAAAGACAAGCAAACCACATATCCAAAAAAGGACAAGTATCTAGAATATATAAAGCAGTCTCAAAAATCAATAGGTGAAGAGACAAATAATCCACTTAGAATATGAGCAAAAGACATGAACAGATATTTCACCAAAGAGGACATACAGACGACAAATAAGTATATGAAAAGATGTTCAGGATAGCTGACCAAAAGGAAATTACAAATTAGAAACCACAATGAGATATCACTACACACCTATCAAAATGGCTAAAATAAAAAATTGTGACAACACCAAATTTTCTTGAAGATGTAGAGAAACCAGATCACTCACATGTTGTTGGCAGAAATCTTAAATGCTATAGCAACTCTAGAAAATGGTTTGGCAGTTTCTTGTAAAACTAAATATGCAATTCTTATATGACCAAGCAATTGAACACTTTACCATTTATCTCGGAGAAATGAAAACTTATATTCACACAAAAACCTGTGCATGAATGTTGATGCAAGTTTATTCACAATAGGCAAAAAATGGAAACAACTCAGCTGTTCAGCAGGGGAATGGTTAAACAGACTTCATATCATGGAATATCACCCAGCAATAAAAAGGAACAACTGTTGATACATGCAACAACTTAGATGAGTTCTCAAGGGAATTATGCTGACTGAAAAAAGCCAATGTCAAAAAATTACATACAAGGCAGGGCCAAGATGGCAGAATAGTCAGACGCTTCCGGTGGTCCCTCTTACAACAAAGACCAAAAAAACAAGTGAATCAATTATATATGACAATCTAGGAGCCCTGAATATCAAAGACAAAGTTGAGGAATCAAACTGAGTGGCGGGGGAGTGAGAGATGTTTCAAAATCAGCAAGGAGTTGCCAGACCTGACCCAGTGGGAGCCGGCTCCCTTCAAGCCAGATTGGCTCACATGCATGGTGAGGCAAGCAGCGGCACTCAGGAGGCATTTTCCACATGGGGAGAGACCCAGTGGCAGAGTCTACTCAAGCATCCAGAACCAGTGAAAAGCAACGCTCAATCAGTAAAGATAAGCACTTTTATCTGCCCTACCACATGGATCAAAAAACACCCCCTTTGGGAAAAATCTCTCTCCCATTTACCTCCCTGCTCTCTGCTCCCTGCTCTGGACCTGGTCCCGGGCTGGCTTCAATGATTGCTGAGTCCCCTGGCCCGGAAATAGGACCCATGATGCATGCTGAGCCATTCTCCAAGCACTGGAGAAGGAACAAATAAACAAACAGGGAGAAAATAATCCGCCACTCCCTTAAGCCAGGAACTCAGGGTAGGCACTGCTCCTTTGCCTAGGCAGAGGCATAAGGGGTCCGCAGACTTTGAATGCCTTTCACCTCTGCATAGACCTGTGTGGGCCCGTTTCAACAGTGTAGGCCCTCATTACCACAGTACAATAGGGTATATACCTGAAGTCTAACATCAACTGTTTCAGCTATATGGTGAAGTGGGAGGTTTGTGACATTTGACACTGCTCTGCCCATTAAGCTGGGTCCTTACCTACCCACATCAGGGGCATGAGGACTGGTGGCTCCACCCACACCACCTAGCCACCCACGAGAGGGGTCCAAGAATAAGTGGTGCCCCCCAGTCCTCACAGCCAACAGCACTGTGTGCTCATAATCCATCTGCAAAACCCACCCACCTATGAGCTCTAGGGAACAGGGACATGCTTTCTTCCCAGACACTCAGGGGCAGCCGTCAGCCCACTGCCTGGCTCAGTGCAAGACCCCCTACTGAAGCCAGATACTTGTGCCTACACAAATCAGCCCTGTCTGTCTAGGACTGTAGGTGATAGCCCACACCACACATTTGGTGACTGACTACCTGGACACCTGAGCTGAATTCATACAAGAAAAGTAAACAGACTCCTGGGCTCACCTACCTAGTAACAGCTCTAACAACCTGGTGACAGGACGTTAGAGCTTCAAAGGGGCCAATAATCAAACTAGTTAACGTGAGAAGTCTATTTGGGCATATCAAAACAAAGCAAAACAAGAAGATAGGACACGGTAAGCAAACATAAAGTAAACAAATAACTTACTGATGGCTCGGAGAAAACAGTCAATATCAAAATCACATAGTCAGACCATGATGGCTTCAGCAAGCTCACAAAATAAAGAATCAAGAAATTTTCCAGAAGAAGAGAATTTTTTGGAATTATTAGAGGTAGAATACAAAAGATTAATATACAGAACTCTTCAAGAGATCATGCAAAACGTAGAACAAGCTAAGGAACACACAGACAAAGCAACAGAATATCTTTAGAAGGTTATTCAAGAGCATTATGAAAAATTTAATAGGCTGTAAGAATCCATAGAGAGACAGCAATCAGAAATCCAGAGGATTAACAATAAAGTTTCAGAATTAGACAACTCAATAGAAAGTCATAGGAGCAGAATTGAGGCAATGGAAGGTAGAAGTAGTGAGACTGAAGATAAAGCACTTAACACCAACTTATTTGAGGAAAAATCAGATAAAAGAATTTTAAAAAATGAAGAAACTCTAAGAATTATATGGGACTGTATCAAGAGGAATAACATACGAGTGATTGGAGTACCAGAACAAGGGGGATAACAGAAAATACAGAGATAATTGTTGAAGATTTGCTGGCAGAAAACTTCCTTGATATCATGAAAGATGAGAAGATATCTATTCAAGATGCTCATCAAACCCCACATAAGGTAGCTCTCAAAAGAAAAGTCACTAAGACATATTATAATGAAACTTGCCAAAACCAAAGATAAAGAGAGAATTTTAAAAGTGTCTAGGGATGAACGAAAAGTTATGTACAAAGGAGAGTCAATAAGACTAAGCTCCGACTACTCAGCAGAAACCATGCAGGCAAGAAGGCAATAGGATGACATATTTAAAGCCTTGAAGGAAAAGAATTGCCAGCCAAGAATTATATATATAGCAAAACTGTCTCTCAAATGTGGTGACAAAATTAGGACATTTCCAGATAAAAAGAAGCATAGGGAATTTGCAAAATTACTAGAAATACTAAAGGGTGTCCTCTGGTTAGAAAATCAATAACACATAACAACCCAAGACTAGAACACACGACACAGAAACCAGATATCAACCCAGATAGAGAAATCACAAAAACAAGTCAAAGCTAAAACACTAAATAGGGAAACAAAGACATCAATATGAAAAAGATGACAATATTAAAACAAAAAAGTGGGACTAAAAAATGTAGTCATAGATTTTTCATATGGAGAGGAAGTCAAGGCAATATAAAGAAATAAAAGACTGGCTTAAACTTAGAAAAATAGAGGTAAATATTAAGGTAACCACAAAAGAAGCTAACAATCCTACATGTCAAAATAAAAAATAGAAATATAAAGACTCAGCAAATACAAAATCAACATTGAAAAAGATGAAAAGAAAATATATAAGCAAAACGACTCGGCACAGAAAATTAAGTGGAACAAAGAAACTGTAAACAAACACACAAAAAAAGACATCAAAATGACACCACTAAACTCATACCTATCAATGATTATGCTGAATGTAAATGGATTAAATGTACCAATAAAGAGACAGAGAGTGGCAGAATGGATTAAAAAAAAACACAATCTGTCTATATGCTGCCTACAAGACACACACCTTAGACTTAAAAACACAAACAGACTAAAACTGAAAGGATGGAAAAAATATATCAAACTAACAACACTCAAAAAAGAGCAGTAGTGGGCAATATTAATCTCTGACAAAACAGACTTTAAAGTAAAATTACCACAAAGGATAAGGAGGGACACTATACAATGATTAAAGGGTCAATACACCAGGAGGACATAACTATAATAAATATTTATG
>NW_004444377.1:112672-113707 GCF_000243295.1 Trichechus manatus latirostris | reverse complement strand
GCTTGCCTCTCGCCGCCTCCCCCTCCTTTTGCTCGGGTCCCTGGCTCCAAGCACCATATTTGCTCCTTCCTGAGGGGCCCCAGAGCGCCGGCAATTTGTGATATATGCTTTCCCACTCTCCACCCTTCTTCACTCACACTCAGCCTCCTCTATTTCACACGGACACAGTCTCTTGTCCAGAAACACCAGCCCGCACTGGCTGGCTTTCTGAGTGCCATTTGTTGGCTGCTAGTGTTGCTTTTTTTCTTTTTCCTTTCTGCTTCTTTGGATTTCTTGCTTGCCTCTCGCACCTCCCCCTCCTTTCGCTCACGTGCCTGGCTCTGTGCGCCATCTTTGCTTTTTCCTGAGGGGCTGCAGAGCTCCATTCGAGTGTGGAACTGCTTCCCAGTCTGGGCTACCATGCTGGTGGGATCCCGGGGCTTTTGTTCATTTGTTCATTTTGAATTGTTTGTCTGTTTTCTTTTCCTTTTCTTGAGTTGGGAGCCCTTTCTAGCCAGGCAGAGCTGTGTGCCACGGAGACTCCCCTTCAGCTTCCATAGACGTGCAGACGGATCCCTGAACGCATTTCTTCTTTCGTTGGTTTTTTTTTTTTTCTATTTTTCTGGGGGGCCTTTCTTGTTCCTTTTTTTTTTTATTTGTTTTGTTTTCTTTTCCCTCTTTTTCCCATTTGTCTTTCTTCATTGCTCAATTTCTTGTCTCTCTATCTCATCCTTCTCTTTCTGATCCCTGAATACCAGGCGTTGTACGCCTCTGTGCCTTCTGGCCAGGATGTGCTATGAAACCTAAGAGTGACTTCCCCAGACCTCCTAGCTGCATCAGTGGGATCCCTGGGAACTTTGCGGTTCTTTAACCTTCCTGATTTCTATTTGTTCATTCTTTTCTTTTCTTTCTCTTCCCCTTCTGTTTTTCTCCATTCCATAGACTCTCATCTCTCCATTCCAACAGCAAGCTCCCCTAGCATTCTTTTTTGCTTGTATGTTTTTTGGCTCCTGTTCCTCTCCCCTCTCTCCCATACCAGCTTAGCTTCACACATAA
>NW_004444377.1:105618-106584 GCF_000243295.1 Trichechus manatus latirostris | reverse complement strand
ACAGGAGAGGAAGTAAAAAACTCGTATAAGAAATTAGATGAGTGATATCACAACAGACCTAACTGAAATTAAAAGAATCGTAACAGAATACTATGAAAAATTGTACTCTAACAAATTTGAAAACCTAGAGGAAATGGATGAATTTCTAGTAACTCATTACCTACATAAACTAACACAAACAGAAGTAGAACAACTAAATAAGCCTATAACAAAAGAGATTGAGAAGGTAATTAAAAACTGCCAACAAAAAAAGCCCTGGCCCAGAAAATTTCACTGGAGAATTCTACCAAACTTTCAGAGAAGAGTTAACATCACTACTATTAAGGGTATTTCAGAGCACAGAAAAGGATGGAATACTCCCAAACACATTCTATGAAGCCAGCAAAACCCTGACACCAAAACCAAGTAAAGATACCACAAAAAGAGAAAATTACAGACCAATATCCCTCATGAACATTGACACAAAAATCCTCAACAAAATTCTAGCTAATAGAATTCAGCAATATATAAAAAAAATAATTCAGCATGATTAAAGTGGGATTTATACCAGCTATGCAGGGATGGTTCAACATTAGGAAAACAATCAATGTAATCCATCACATAAATAGAACAAAAGACAAGAACCACATGATCTTATCAACTGATGCAGAAAAGACATTTGACAAAGTCCAACACATATTCATAATAAAAACTCTCAACCAAATAGGAAAAGAAGGGAAATTCCTCAACATAATTAAGGGCATTTATACAAAGCCAACAGCCAATATCATCCTAAATGGAGAGACTTTGAAAGCATTCTCCTTAAGAATGGGAACCTGACAATGATGCCCTTTATCACCACTCTTATTCAACATTGTGCTGGGGGTCCTAGCCAGAGCAATTAGGCTAGAAAAAGAAAAGAAAGGGCATCCAAACTGGTAAGGAAGAAGTGAAAGTATCTCTATTTGCAGATGATATGATCTTATA